>NW_023396668.1:82001-213645 GCF_011125445.2 Fundulus heteroclitus | reverse complement strand
CCTCAGTCCGGAACAGTACGTATCTCCTCTAAACTTAACAAAGCATGGATTTTGTCTCAGTGTGTTTTTAAAGTGTGTTTCCCCAGCTGAACACACGCACACAGGTACGGATGCAGGCTGAAAATATTTGTGGGACAACAGTTGTAGCTTTTATTAAGCATTTGAAGAGAGTAAATAAATTATAATTTGTCGACTAAAAATTATTAACTGATTAATTTAGTCGATGCGATTATTGGTGCTGACTAATCTTGGCAGCCCTGCACGGCGTATGTGTAATTTTGCTGCTGCAGGTTTTCAGACACAACCTGTCTAATGTCCAGGGTGTTTGTTTTGGTATTGGTTCTCTACACAGACACTTAGCTGAGCAAACACCTTCAAATACACCCATACCTCTGGCTTTGTGGACGGGCAGACTGATCCTCTATTTCAAAGACTCTGCTTTGAAATAGAGATGATTGGTTGAAACAATTAGGGCTGGTCAATATAGAAAAAAACCCACATATCAGTGAAATAGAAATCATATTGGATCGATATCGATAATTATCAACAAGTTCAAAACATATATCTTAAGTGCAGTCCTGGCCATTTTATGCTGTTGCTTAGCGACCTACTTTTAGATAAAGAACACATAAACACTGAATTCAAACTCAAACCTTTATTCAACCAACTTTTTACCAAAACTACAAGTTTTTAAAGAAAAAAGAACACATGCTCTCTGAGCCCTTTGAAGGGGGCGGAGCTTTTCCTGGGTCTGTGTTTCTGATTGGTTGGGAGGATGTAATGATTGTAATTTTAACCTACATGGCTAGAATGTAAAAGGAAGTAGGACTGTTATTCTATTGAACTTTTTATTTACCTTTTTTTTTCTACCATTGATATATGTCCATCGATCAATATGTATCGTTATTGAATTATCGTCCAGCCCTAGCAACAATATCTGTTGCATATGCATGGAAAAAATGGCTTCCTATAAAAATTAATAAATGTCAAATAATTATTTGTCTCAAAATCAGCATGACATAAATTGTTGAATTTAGATTAATGAGCAGTAATTATGCCTTGTTGAAAAACTTTTTAGGTTGGTTTTTTTCTTCTTTTTGCATTATCTTATATAATCTGATATATATGGTAAATTATTACTTATTTTTATCTTTGTTTTCCCTGATGTTCTCACATTTCATCCCTTCATAATACCATAATTTTAACTGGAGGATAAATTCCTGTTTATGTTTTAATTCATCTTTAATTCTTGGTGTTGTTGGCTTTCACAAAGCAGTGACTTGTGTCTCACAGGGAGTGAGCGTAGAAGCTGTGGACCCCGTCTTCCAGGCTAAGATGTTGGACATGTTGAAGCAGACGGGCAGGTAGGAGTCAACAAGATCAACATTCATATATTCACAATCCTGAGCTCACAGATTATCTATAAAGATTTAAAAAACGAAGGTAAAGCTGAGAAGCGGTATATCGTAAACATTTCTGTTTTTAAAAAAAGCCAGACATCAGAAGTAGTCAGCTTTTGTTTCTGTCGGACTTACTTGCTGCTGTTATTTTCAGGCCGGAGATGGTCGTTGGATGGTACCACAGTCACCCCGGTTTCGGGTGCTGGCTGTCGGGCGTGGACATCAACACAAGCAGAGCTTCTTCGAGGCGCTGTCAGAGCGAGCGGTTGCAGTGGTCGTTGACCCCATCCAGAGTGTCAAAGGAAAGGTGGGGACAAAGACCGTTAAAAAAACGAATAGTGCTCAATCCAAGTTTGAATTATTTAGGAAAACCGCCCTGTTTCTTTTTTCTGCCGCTGTGTCCCGCAGGTAGTTATTGATGCTTTCAGACTGATTAATGCCAACATGATGGTGCTGGGTCATGAACCAAGGCAAACCACGTCCAACCTGGGTCATCTGAACAAGCCATCAATCCAGGTAACTTCTTAATTTGAATAAAAAGGTGGACAGTGATGATTTCTACTCAGAATGAGGTACTTACTGGTTGGATTGAATCTTATCTTTTTAGGCTTTGATTCATGGACTTAACAGACACTACTACTCCATCACCATCAATTACAGAAAGAATGAGCTGGAGCAAAAGGTTTGGATTTCAAGAGGTCATTAAGGTTTTTTTTTTTTGTGCAATTAATAATGAACGTGACACTGTGTTGTTTTACAGATGCTGCTGAACTTGCATAAGAAGAGCTGGATGGAGGGCCTGACCCTGCAGGACTACAGCGAGCACTGCAAGCTTAATGAGACTATTGTCAAAGAAATGCTGGAGCTGGCTAAGAACTACAATAAGGTAGAACCTGAACACCTCGTTCCTCACGGTTGTATTTTACCAAACATAGCATTGAGGTTTTTTTTTAGGGGACATGTTATTTTTAATAAGACAAGAAAGCGTTTATCGCTAAATAAAACGAGTAAAGGTAATGTTGATTTAAAATATTTCAGGGTTTATTAACCTAATGTAGCACTTGTGTCCAGCAGTGACGATTTGGTCCAGTTGTTGGTAAAGATGTTGACTACAGCACTAAGGGGGGGTTGTGCAGTAGCTTATTTTTGATGTAAAGTAAAGCAAACTGCAGTTTTTTTTACTTAAAACTAAAATGAAATTGGATCTCGTGAATATTTAAACCTGTCTTGTTTTCACCCCAGGCCGTTGAAGAGGAAGATAAAATGACCCCAGAGCAGCTGGCTATTAAGAATGTTGGAAAACAGGTACTGATGATTTTTCTTCATTTATTTCAAGCTTCCAATGAAAACTAAAACCTCGTTAGAGTTTGTTAAAGCTGACTTATTCGTCACGGATCAGGTTGCTTTGTTGTTCGGTGTTTATGTAACTTAATTTGGTTTAAAGTTCTGTTAAAACCCTGCGGACATTTGGTAAAAACCTCTTCGGTCATTGCTGACTTCATCTGTTTTTCTCCCAGGATCCAAAGAGACACTTGGAGGAGCACGTAGACGTTTTAATGACATCCAACATCGTTCAGTGCCTAGCTGCCATGCTGGATACGGTAGTTTTCCAGTGATGGATCCCTCTGTGTATAACTGTTCATATTACAACCATTCTTTTCTTTTATATAAAAATAAATGTATGTTGGAAATTACTTTAGTTTGTCTGATTTTGATCTTGCTGAGACTTTTACATGAAATGTTTTCATTAATAACTTTATTTTTTACAACAACAAATGGTAGGAAAAAAACAGGATGGGTAGAAAATCTAAAAAAAACGACTCCTTCACAAACAGTTTTACTCTAAGATGAGACATTTCTGTTAGGCGGCGGCAGTCCCAGCAGCTCGATGATGGATGTCTCACACTGATCCTGCACTGAGGGAAGAGTCTAGTTTTCTTTCTCCTTTTAGGCGACAGTAATCTGTAACCAAAATCCATTGAGCCAATTTATTGCAGCGATAGGCTTGGAGACAACTCCCTTCCCTTTGTAATGTTCTTGCTAACCACTAGATGGTGAGAAGAAACATGTTGAAAAATGAAATATGGAAAACCAGATCAACATGCAATCATTTAAGCGCTGGAACCCACAATGTATTGCAAAAGTGCAACGTTTGTGGTTTCCTATTCCATTCAAATGTAATTATAAATGCACACTTACAGTTTTTTAGGGCACAAAAATATCTTACTCCTCAAGTCAAGCATCTAAATTAGAAGAAAATAAACACCTGTTCATTTTAATAAAGCGTTTTAAATTGTAATTTGCTAGCAATAGCACATATGTTACATTAACCATTACTGCCTACAGTTGAATGATTAAAAAAAAAAAGCAGTAAACCTTGGTTGCTGCTTACTGTTTGCAACCTACCTATTTCATTCGTATGGACTTTGTTGAAGTCTTTGTCCCTGTTAGGCTGTCTTGGACCTTGAAAAGTTTTTTGTTTTTTTTTCTTGCTTTTGCTGCAATTGCTCTTGAACTGAAGACTATTCAGTGTGACTGGTGCCATTTTTGTAATGCAAATGTCATCAGAGTTGCATCATGCAGCTCTGATGCACATGGAGACCGTTTCTGAAGAACTGTAGCAGCATATTAACTCAAAACTACTTTGTCAGTGATACAAAAACATTTGCTCTTTATCGGTCCCTACGCCAAACTCGTTGGGCTCAGATACTGTGGTTCCTGTTGGGGATTCATCCTTTAGCAATGGCATTCATTATTAGACATGGCAAAAAAAAATAAAAATTGAAGAATATCTGGATTTCTCAACACAATTTGTGCTTAAGGGTTAAAATCTGATGGGAACGGCTGAACCGTCGCTCTTTCCTTTCATTTTGCTGACGTTTGGAGATGAGATGTGATGCACAGTAGACAGGCACTTATGTGTGAGTTATCATATGAGGGTAAAGAGGAAATCTGCTGATTGCAGCGTTTTCTGATCTAAAAAAAAAAAAAAAAAAAAACTCTGCCTTTGTCCGATCAGACCTGTTCGTACAAAAGATTTCCAGGGTCCTTTTATTTTGTCTTGAATATACTGAATTGAGCAGTTTTAATATTAAATGATAAATACAGTGGCTCTCTAAAGTGTGCACAACCCTGTTAAAAGGACCAGGTTTGTGTGATGTAAAATATGGGAGTATGATGAAGCATTTTATTGATTATTTTACATTTTATGTGAAGAAATAAAATTAAAAGGCAGCAACAGCCTTTAACATCACAACAAATCCTTCCCAGTTAATCTTTAGCCTCCTCCACAGATTCTTTATTAGATTCAAGCTGTGGCTTTGGGCCACTTTTAGTCAGAAGAAACATGTGGGTCCAATCAAAATGTAAATTTGCATAATTTTGGGCTTAGCCATATGACTCGGCTGAGAAATGGGATTGAAAGAAAATCCTTTTTTTACTCCAAAAGACCATCTAGGCCTGACTGAAATCTCTCAAGAATGGGATTGTGTGCGACGGAAAGTAAAATTAGTTTCAGAGAACAACACTTTAAAGTGGGGTTGGCACTAAGAACATCACCTTACATCATCAAAGCAACACAGTGAAACATGGTGGCAGCATCATGATGTGGTGTTACTTTTCTTTAGATGGAATTGGGTTTTTTGTCTGTGTGGATGAAATGCTATTTAGTTATGATCCAAAACCTTCAGGTGACGATGGATTTTATTTTTTACCATCCCATCGAGTCCAAGCAGGCGTCCAAATCCCCAACAGAAGGACTTTATGAGAGAAAAAACGCAGTTTGGACTGAGCAAACTCGAGTCCAGAACTACATTTTGTCAGAAAATCTGTGGGCTCACCTGAAGAGGGCGCTTCCAGCAGACATGTTTTCCACAACTTGAAAGATTTGGAGATTCATTGCAAGAATGCTTTTATCCCTGTTACTTTTTTAGGTAAAAAAAAAAAAAGGGGGTCTCCCGCTTATATCCCAGAAACTATTTGCGGACCGAGAACATGGAGCACACTTTACTCCTCCTCTACTCCCCGTCAGGTTGCAACAAGTTACATAATGAGTGTTTCGGAACAATATTTTTGGAACCATCTGAGAATACAGTCTTTATTTTCCCTGTCTCAGCCTGGGAAATGAAGCAGTTCGGAACATAAAACCCCCAAACATCTTTTTAAACATCTTAATAAAGGCCATTTAAAGTTCATAGTGTGAACCTTTATAAGTTCCTTACAGAAAACACAGTGGTTATAAATGCTGAAAAACAGTTTTAGAGTACTGTAAAGATACTTTGCACAGTGTCTACAAGTGAAATGAATATAAATAATGCAAGAAAAACTAAGAAGGTTTACATACTTACTGTAAAATAGTTTAGACAATTTGTGCAAAAAGAAACAGCTAAACAAGAAACCCCTTAGCAGGAGTACTTTCTATAGGAGAGAAGAACCAAGAGAGTTAATCACAGGAATTGCTCCATCAATGACACTTCTCTGGAAAGAGAAGCAGAATTCCTTTTATTGTCATTGTGTAAGAAAGCACGATGACATTTAAAGAAAAGCAACTCTCATAGGCAGAGCAAATAAATGAACAATAACAAATAAGTATATCTCAATAAAAGAACACACAAACAACTGGGATGTTGAGGAACAATAAATAAATAAATGATTATCAGGGTTTGGATGAAATCATGCTGTTCAGGGCAACAACAGCTCTTGGATAGAAACTGTTTTTTAGTCTGTTAGTTCTTGACTTAATTGCCCTGTAACGACTCCCTGAGACTCCCAAAACTCACTTGTTTTGGAAATACACACAACTAAACATGAAAGCGCAGTACTTGGAGTCTTTTCTATGGGAACTCCTAGTTCTGAGAACAAAAAGAGTCCATTTAGTTAATGGGAGAAATGGCCTCTCTTCAAGAAAGAGACATTAACCCCATTCCATTGGCACTTGGGGCTTTTCAAATGCCGAGTAGCGTCTCTCTACACATTTACCCGGCTAATTCCACGTTCCTGGGGCTTTGGTCCCTCCAGCCACCCAGTACTTTCCTCTGCTTTCTCAGGGCTTATTGAGGCAGCGATGTTATACGCAGAAAGAAAAACTGTCTGCCACAAGGGTGGAGTAAGGAGCAATAAGAAGA
This sequence comes from Fundulus heteroclitus, assembly GCF_011125445.2. Classification (NCBI taxonomy): domain Eukaryota; kingdom Metazoa; phylum Chordata; class Actinopteri; order Cyprinodontiformes; family Fundulidae; genus Fundulus; species Fundulus heteroclitus. Next base: position 207,122 of record NW_023396668.1, on the reverse strand, counting down.
TGAGGGATTTATGAACCTATCGATTGTATACCCTTCATTTGTCACAAAAAGTATTTTAAATATTTTTTAGGCGAGAAAGACCACCTCCAAACTTCCTCTAATTCAGAAATACTATTTATCCCAAAGGGAAATCAAATGTTGATGTGACTCCTTTGGTCAAGGAGTTGTTATAGATGGTGATGGCTGTGGTGGTCTGTTTTACAACCAATCTGAAGAAGCCTTTGACTGAAGAGACTGTTTTCCAATGACAATGTCATGAAGAGGATGGTCAGGATTGTCCATAATTTTCTTGATTATATGCAAAATCCTTCTTTGGCTCATCGTCTCTGATGCTGCTGCCCCAATAGATGATGGCAGAGGAGATGACGCTCTCAACAACAGGCTTATAGAAGAAATGCAACATCTTGCATTGAACCCTTGAAGGACCTTAGCTTCCTCAACAAGTACCGTCTGCTCTGTCCTTTCTTATAGACGGCTTCACTGTTGCGTCTCCAGTCCAGTCTGTTATCCATATGAACACCTCCACTTCTTCTCCCATGATGCAAATAGGGTTTGAGCTAACCCGGTTTCTCCTGAAATCTACAATTATCTCCTTTGTTTTGTTCACATTCAAGATGAGATGATTGTTTCTACATCATACTACAAAGTGATCCACAAGCTTCCTGTACTCAGCTTCTTGTCCATCTCTGATACACCCGACAACTGCAGAGTCATCTGAGTATTTCTGCAGAAGTCAGACTTGTGCTGGAAGTCTGAAGTGTACTGAGTGAAAAGGAATGGAAAGGGTAAGCCTTGGCAAACTTTAGAGCACAGATCAAAGTCTTGTCTGTCCTCCGCTCCTACCACACACCCCACACCACTGCGGTCGACGTGCTGCACAGGCAGGGGCTGTGCTATTTATTTATTTATTTATTTATTTATTTATACCAACATAGTAGGTCTTCTTCTGTCTTCTTTGCTGCCATACAGTGGACCGGAGTGGTACTGCAGTTTTCCTCACAACTTCCCCAAACGTCTTTTTTTTTTTTTAGACTTAGAGTTAGACTTAGACAACTTTATTTGTCATTTTGTATGCACAAAGTGCGTACAGAACGAAATTTCGTTTGCATATAGCTTGAAAAATCACAGTAAATTGCAGTAAATTTTAGGATAAAGGTGCAGCAGTGATTTATGTAAACAATTAAAATGTAAACAATGTAAACAATGCAGGGGAAATAGACAGTGTGCGATCCACGGTGTCCAGGTTTGTATTATTAAAACCGTGCAATATAAGAATGTGGTACAGAGTCCATTTGTGGCTTCAGCAGTTCAGAGTCCATTTTGTGGCTTCAGCAGTTCAGAGTCCATTTTGTGGCTTTAGCAGATCAACGGTCTAAAGGCATATGTGCAGATGTGCATTATGCAAATGTGGTACAGAGTCCATTTTGCGGCCTCAGCAGTTCAGAGTCCCTTTTGTGGCTTCAGCAGTTCTAGCAGTTCAGCAGGGAGAAAGCTTTTGCAGAACCTGGTGGACCTGCAGCGGATGCTGCGGAACCTCTTCCCAGAAGGCAGTAGGGAGAACAGTCCATGGTGGGGGTGTGACGGGTCCCCGATGATGTTACGGGCTCGGGACACACAGCGCTGAGATGAAAGGTCCTTGATGGAGGGAAGAGGAGCCCCGATGATCCCTTCTGCTGTCCTCACCACTCTCCTCACGTTCTTCCAGTCGGTGGCACTGCAGCCTCCACACCACACAGAGAGACAGCTGGTCAGAATGCTCTCTATGGTGCTTCTGTAGAAGGTCGTGAGGATGGGCGGGGGGCAGGTGGGCTCTCCTCATCCTCCGCAGGAAGTACAGTCGTTTCTGTGCCTTCTTCACCAGTGACGTGGTGTACACAAATGGCCCCTAACAAATGGGAAGACGACTAACCTAAAACCCCAGGCCTTGGTTTACCAAGGCCTGGGGCCTTAAATCCTGGGGCTTGTGATGGAAAAGTGGCTACTGGTAAACACAGAATCACATGAGCCCAAGGCCTGAAGTACTTTCCGTGAGGCAAAATGAACAAAGTTAGAGCACTTACGTAATGGTTGCAATAGGTCTGGCAGTGGTTCCATCAGGGAAGGTGACGCACAAAGCCAGGACATGTCTTGTATTAAAATGACAGACGAAGAAAAAGCACAAAGTAAATGGCAGCAATGTTTCCAAACACTGTATAAATAGTGAAAAACTGTTTTCATGATAGTGTAATTGGACACACCACAATCAGCATCAAGCGTGCACAGTCAGTTTAATGTTAACATGCTGCCTGTGGCTTTTTGTACTCTGAAGGTTTGAAGCAGCTTGCATGCTCTTTGGAGCATTTTTACCGGCGTTCACATGACCCATTTTTCTCTGAAAAAACTAAGTCACACATAACTTGTCTATGTTTTGTCTTTAAATTGCTGAATCAGCATCCTGTGTTCGAGCAGGGACATGCACACACACACAGTCAGACACAGTCTAACATTTTATTTGTCAGATGTCTCACAGAGATTGCCGACTTGGTCCGCAGCGGTCCTGCCTAGAAGTCCAGCAGGGCGGCAGCAGCATAAAAACAAATTTTTTTATATTTTTAGGAGCTTTGAGGAGAAACTTGCCCCTCAGATTTTGATTTTAAGCTCCCCTTTCTTTGTCTGATGAAAAGAAAGGTTTTTAACTGTGGGCTTCAATGCAGATTATTGAACAGGGTTTCGAGCATTGTCACAAAAAAAAGTTTTCCTCCAAATCTCTAAATGCAGCAATGTTTTCTCCTCACTGAATGGAGGTTCACCACTGAATTACTGACATTTCAAGGCTTCCCTCTTTGCTCTCATTAGCGGTCAACTTCTTCCAAGGAGATGCGTTCAGAGGGAACGCCGTAAACGGGATTAAGGCTTTAAGAAACGTTTTTGTGGCGTGGTTCAGGAGGACAGATCACTCCCTGGAGCCCGAGTACTCGAGTACACAACACCCAGCCCCGCCTCAGCAGATGGAATCCAGAGGATGACAGAATTGGATCTAATTAAGTGCGCGGTGCACTGATTTGAGCTTAAAGGGCTGTAAGATGTGGACAGCTACATAAACAGCAGGATTAGTTGATTATTGCGCCAGCGATTTGTTTAGAAATTCCTCACAGACAGGATCCAGAGATTGGAATCAGGTAGAGGAGGTTTCAGGCCAATGGATAGAACAGGCTTTTTGCTAGATTTGTTGTCCTCCACATCATTTCACGTCTTCGTTAATTATTTATTCATTATTTGCTCTTCACAGTTAAGCCGACCAGTTCTTAAACTTGAAGTGATTTTGTGCATAAAGGCCTTCATGAATGCCAGGTGATGGTTTGCAGCAAGGTCTTAAGTTACCTAATTGTGCTTTGTTTTTATGCATTAAGAGAAACATCTGGAAGCGCATTTCTTCGGACTGATAAAAACCCAATACATCTGTTTTTTTTGTTGGTTGTTTTTTTTCATCTTGAAACACGATTTTCTATAACTCCGCTGTGCAAATGTCTTCACAACCTATTAAATCTGGCCCAGGAAAACGAATGAGTTGTTGGCATTTTAATGACAGACAGCTGTGTTGTATCAGTGTAGAGATAAGACTCCATTTGTGCACATCCCGCCTCATCGGTCAGTGTCCTTAACCTGCAGGGAGCTTTGCCTGCTCAGCACATCTTTTCTGCCAAGAAATAAACAGTTTGTACTATTATAAAGTTTAGCTTAGTCTGGCTGTGGATCACAGCGTTTTCTGTCAGTTCCTACTGCATACAATGTGATAGATTAGCAGCAGCTGTCGTAAAACGGTATTAAATAGTAATGGTTACTTTTAGAATACAATAAGTCAGAAGATTTGCTTGAAAAACACAAATTGTCAAGTTTAGGAGGCACAATCCAGAAGGTTTTTATTTTTATTTTTAGTAGCTGAACTTTTAATGAAATGAAAACATAAATAAACTAAATATTCATGGCAGACATAGTCAGTACATTGCGGTGATTATTATTCTTTTGCAACACCAGAAGCAGTATTTACACCTCCGATTCCATATGAGCATGTTTTGAAATCATTATCAGGTAGTTTGTTGAGATTCTTTGTAGTTTGTGAAGAGAAAACATCTCCAGCAGCAAGGTTTTTCCACCGTACTGCAGATTTTCAGTCAGAACGCGGCTAAGGCTGTGAGCTTTCCCAGGTTTTTTTGATTGTTCCTTTGAGTTTCACTTCAGCTGTTTATCCTCAAAGGGACGTTGTCAGGGTGAAAGATAAAGGTTCCCGTCCCAGTTCGGATTAACTGGAAGGCTGAAACAGGTTTGCTCAAGGGGGGCTTCTGCCCTGTCCAGTCTTATTGCACACCGCCCTCTTTCTGTATTATACAAGAAAGCCATATGATTTCAATCTAGAGGGGAGGATCAGGTCCTTTTAAGCACAACAATTCCCTAGAAACTAATCTTCAGACAGTAACAACCGCCATCAGAGTGTTTGTTTAACGGTGGTTCAGATAGAGAAATGATAGAAGGGAAGGAGGTGATGCTGTACACAAAGACCATTCAGGGCTGCTCAGAACATCCAGTCATGATTCATTCATTATCAGGACATAAGATTTTTGGACCAGTTCCAGTTCTGGACACTGGTATTGATAGTCTTTTTTTTTCTTCATCTTCTTGGGTGTTTGCTCTTTCAGCAGGCACCGCCTGTGTCCTTTCTGCCTCTAAATGGAGAGTTGTGTTGCTCTATCGAGAGGCATAATTTCAGTTTCACCATTTAACGTCTCTCAGCGGTGCTGGAACGATGAAGTCACTTTCCACCAGAGCAGAGAAGCCCTGTGTGGATGAAGTGAGAGGGCGTCTGTGTGTGTGTGGACGCCCACTCACCCGGGCCGGCTGCGTTTGCACAGGGAAGAGGGTCGTTCTGAGCTGGCCCACAAAAAAGAGGTGCTGTTTTTTCGTTGGTCTGGTCTGCAGAGAATCACCGTCTGGGACTCTGTTATTTCAGTCAATAAGACGTTCTAACGCACGGAATAATGAGGCCTGCGGGCTCACATGTCGGTTTTTAGAGCATTGATTAGCAAGAACGCTTGTGCCAAATAAATATCACGTTTGGTTTGACTTCCTGCCTGATGTGCTTACGCACTTTGAAACATCTGGTTACTGAAAAGGGCTTTATAAATAAACTGGCCTTGCCTTCAATACAATGCAAAAGGGAACATGACAGCAGGATTTGTTTTTCAGGGAAGGCATTTTAAAAAAGCAATAAAAATCCATCAGCCCTGATGCAGAGGTGGGAGAGGACCGTCTTACAGCCTCTGCCAGCTGTTAAAACATGCATCTTGTAACTTAACACGGTTTATGGCCCCTTCACCGCTGCTTCCAGTGAAATAATTGCTGTGAAACTTAACATCTACTCTGAGGGCAGATGGCAATGTCCAGCCAGATTTTTAGCTAAGCATATACAAAAAATGAGTCCAGATGAATATATTCATGCTAGGAGTAATTCCTCACTGTTACATTACCAGGTTTGGGCAATGGATTCCTTTATGTAAAACTCTGGCAGGTTGATATCTTTATTTACGTTGAATTTGAGTTGACCGAAGGCAACATAGGTCTGGATTTTACCCCCTTTGCTCAGATATAGAGAATTGAAGAGTTTGTGTAATGGACACGATCTGTCAGTGTCTCCATCAGTGATCGAGGCATTTTTTTTCTGCCTAAGTTGCATTCTGGTTCTTTTTCCTCTGACTGACGCAGAGATCTTCTAGGCGATGAACCAACATTGAATCATCCCTCTCAGCCGTTTGACAGCTCTCATTTGTGCACAAAATGTTCCGATGCCTGTTCTTTCCCAACATCACTGTCCACCGAAGCTTTGGTGCCGGTCCCTGCTCTTTTAGATTCTGAATATGCCTCGTTTTGTAGCTGCAGCACGCATGTTTCCTTCTGTTCGCACAGAAATGTGAAAGATGCAGACCACCCCATTCCCCACAAAATAAATGATGGACGTTAGGTGAGCAGAGAGCATCAGCAGAGCTTGCTTTGGACCCCCGATGGAGATACAGTTTGGGGTTTACAGTGAAAAATTAGTTGGATGAATTCAGACATGCTCCTTAAACTTGAAATGGATGTTGCCCTCAGACATTTTTCCTCCCTAATATGAACATTGTTTTGCACTTTTGTATCAAATAATGAACTCCAGCATATATTTCACAACTTTTTTTTTATAGTGAAATCTAAAAATACAAAATCCATCTTCCCGTTTCTGTAGATTTCTCAGACAGCTTCCCCAATGACTTCATCCTCGCTAACGCCCAGATCTTCTTTTTGGCTCCGACCGGGCCGCGGCATCTCCACAACAAACACAAACTTACACAACACCTCCCCGCAGAACTGTCGCTTCAGCAGACAGCTGACGTCGCTCATGGATCGCACGGCGCTCGCTTCTGCCGTGTTTGGTTGAACTTCGGCTCGACCTGATGACCTTCTGGTGTAAATCTTTACTCAAACCCCTGTTCAAAGCGAGGATGATATGTTTACGTTAAGCTTGCTTCACTACATGTCCTTCCTTATGTCTTGCTTCCCAGAGAGTCATAGAAACAACAGATCGATAACCCCGAGCAACATGTGAGCACACGATGATGTTCCAGCTCGTCCTTTTGAATAAGTAACTGCAGGGGCGGTTCTAGACAGGGGACCAACAGGGCCCTGTGCCCCTGTAGAACTGTTCCTGGCCCCTGTTATGGCCCCTGTACTAAAAACATGATATTAAATTTCTTAGGATGATAAATGCTGACAAAGATACAGTGACTGACTGGTCATTTGGATCAGTTATAATTTTTTCGTTTATGTTTTTACCCAATAATAAAATAACAAAATAATAAAAAAATTAATATAAAAAAATAACAATAATTAAAAATTAAGCTGTTTCACGTTAAGCTCCCGCTGTATTGAGAAAAGATCAGGGGTCTGCTACCTGCAGTTCCAGAGCCACAATTGGCTCTTTGGCTTACTTAATATATTAAACGATGAAATATTGACCTGTTAAGTCCCCCCCCCCCCCCCCCCCAATCTTTTGTTCTGTGCCCTTGTGAAAAAAAACACTGGCCCCACCTTGGCCCCCCTGCTAAATTTGGTCTAGAACCCCCACTGAGTAACTGGCAAAAGGTTGGAAATGCAGAGAGACAGAGAGACAGCAACAACAAGCATGTCCCAGATCATCATCTGTTCAAAGCTGCAGGGCAAGTAGTCACGCTGAACGTGAAGCAAAGTTCAAATGTTTTAATTATGGATCTTTTGAAACCTTTAAGGATTGAATGTGCTCTTGCTGCTGCGTTCTTTTGTAAGCATGTCACAAGGAATTGAACTTACTGGCACCAATGACTGGGCACCACCAGCGTCTCCGGCCTTACTTTAAGCCAATTCTCCTTCCAAGTTTTCATTTTATTTTATTAAAGGCATTTAACTCCGCTTGCTGTGGGAAAACTGCCTCCAGGCTGTTCCACGCAGAGGAGTAGCCTGCTGGGAAATAACGCGAGAAGGTCTGTCTGTCCAGAGACCGTGAGTCATCCTCTCACTTTGGGATACGTTTCTGTCGAGCTCCATCTCCGTGCATGTGAGTCACAGCCCACCTGGAGCGCCGTGCCAGCCGTGAGCGACCAGGGGCCGTCGACAAAAAAAAAACATTTCGATTTGCAGTTCTTGTGATTCTCTTCAGTAGATTCTCCAGGGCTCATGTCTGAATAAAAAAAACATGCTGTAAGGCTTACTGTGTTGTGGTTGACGTGTGCAGCATTGCCAGTAATAGATTCAGGCATTTCCTTCACCAAACAGCTCTGTGGCAAATGGTTAAAAAAAAAAAAAAGAAGGGAGGTTGTTGCCAGGCTCACATGGAGCCAAATGGAGAACAGAGGGAAGGTTGAGACCAAAAAAGGTTGCAAAGAGGAAAGACGAGACAGGAGGGGGGGAAGGATCCAAACGGGAACACATAACAAGGGATAATGCTCGACGAAGTGGAACAACATCCTCACCCACATGAAATTATTCTGAGGTGATGCTGCTGCAGTGCTTTGCTCCCACTTTCTCCTTCCTCGAACAGCTTTCGCCTTAAAAAGTCGACTGATGCATTAATGGATTGGGTTTCGCTTGTTTCCGCTATTGTGTAATTGCCGTCCCGAATCTTTTCCGTCCCTCAGTGCTAGAGAAGAAATCGCATGCTGATTAGGTCAGAGGAAGGGCCAGCTGGCTGTGGTGCTGCCTTTCATCTGATTGTGTTCAAACCAACAGCGCACAGAAAAAAAAAACACGACGAAAAAGATGTGAATCTAATTGTATGTTCAGGATTTAAGGGCCAAAACCTGTTGTAGTGGATCGCCGTGTCCTCGCTGTCCCAATTTTACAGTTATAGACTTAGACTTAGACAACTTTATTTGTCATTTTGTATGTACAGAGTGCATACAGAACAAAATTTCGTTGAATACAGCTTGTGAATTACAGTATAAAGTGCAGCAGTGATTAAAAAGTAAACCATTGAAATGTAAACAGTGCAGGAGAAAGAAACAATGTGCGTTCGCAGTGTACAGGAGAATATTTAAACCATTTTTATGTGCAAAAATTATGGCGCAAAAGGCATTTGTGCAAAAATGCGAGCAAATGTGGAAATGTGGTGCAGAGTCCAGTTTATATCTTTATAGTTCAGCAGTTTAACAATCTGATGGCAACGAGGAAAAAGCTGTTGCAGAACCTGGTGGACCTGCAGCGGATGCTGCGGAACCTCTTCCCAGAAGGCAGCAGGGAGAACAGTCCATGGTGGGGGTGTGAGGGGTCTTTGATGATGTTACGGGCTCGGGACACACAGCGCTGTGATGAAAGGTCCTTGATGAAGGGAAGAGGAGCCCCGATGATCCCTTCTGCTGTCCTCACCACTCTCCTCACGTTCTTCCAGTCGGCGGCACTGCAGCCTCCACACCACACAGAGAGACAGCTGGTCAGAATGCTCTCTATGGTGCTTCTGTAGAAGGTCGTGAGGATGGGCGGGGGCAGGTGGGCTCTACTCATCCTCCGCAGGAAGTAGAGTCGCTTGTGTGCCCTCTTCACCAGTGATGTGGTGTTCACAGACCAGGTGAGGTTGTCTCTGATGTGCAGCCCCAGGAACTTGGTGCTGCTGACCACCTCCACAGCTGAGCTGTTGATGAGCAGTGGAGCTCGGCAAGGCTGGTTCTTCTTGAAGTCATCGATGATCTTCTTGGTCTTCTCCACGTTCAGGATCAGGCTGTTGTCTCTGCACCAGCCAACCAGCTGCTCCACCCCCTCTCTGTAGTCCTGGTCGTTGTTGTCTCTGATCAGGCCCACCACCTTTGTGTCGTCAGCAAACTTCACGATGTGATTGGTGGTGAACCTGGGGACGCAGTCGTGTGTCATCAGAGTGAACAGCAGGGGGCTCAGGACGCAGCCCTGAGGGGAGCCTGTGCTGAGGGGGATGACATCAGAGGTGTCCTGACCGACCCGGACTGACTGAAGTCTGTTGGTGAGGAAGTCTAGCAGGTTTAGGATTACAGAATGATTAAGAAAGAAAATAATTAGCAATAAAAAATCCTTTATTTTAAGGGTTTCTGAAGCATCTCTTCAAGGGTTCTTATACATGTGGACGGCTCTGCACTTTACTGTAAACCTGCATGTGTACAATTTCTTGGTTTCATGTCTTCAAAGATGTGGGAGCGGCCAGATTTACTGATTTTTGAACTGCACTTTAACCTAAAAGGTCTTTCCTTCTCCTGAACTCTGTAAATTCAGCCTCCAGGATTTTGAGTTGATTTCGTTGCTGCTTTATGGTGACTGAATAACTCACACAGTTAAACAGCCTTTTGAACCTTGTGAACCCCTTTAAACCATATTTTTACACATATTTCTGTCCTTTACACAACGCTAGATAATGCTTGTTTATTTTCACTTTTTTATGATTTATGGCGGTAAAAGTAACTCAATTTATTTTACATCATTATGCCCTCAGAGGGTTGTCTTTAAACATTTGTTTTCCTTCTCATTTTAGACACAATTTAACACACACACACACCTATAAAGCGTTTGAAACTAAAGCGGAAAAATATGCGATATTGCAAACAAGACGTGATTTTTGTGTTGTTAGAATTATTTTCTGTGAACAGAAATGTTATATTTTTACTTACCCTACGTGCCTGTCTGTGGATGCAGGGCAGAACTTGCTCATCGTCATCACCCCATCAGATTTGAAGAGGTGCCATCATGTCCGTCCTGTTAGCCGCCGGTGCAGTTATTGCCCGGGTGTGAACTGTGAGCCATGTTTCGCTCCTAAACTACAGCAAACGGCTCGTCCCGGGGCGGCTCTGCCCTCCCGACCGTCTTTGTCTTCGTTCCAACCGAGCTCCTCTTTGCTCGTGCTTTCACCGACAACGTGAAAACCAGCAGCATAAGAACAGAATACCTAACAGAAGAAGGCCTGAATCGGACAGAAAGCTCAGGCTTTATTTAAAAGATGCAGCACGGATGTGTTGGAGGAGAGCAGACAGACGTGGAATCTGCAGACCGTGTTTGCAGAGGTGTCTGTGCATTTCTGTGCAGGATTGTGTTGGTGGATATGTCTGTCTGTCTGTCTGTCTGTCTGTCTGTCTGTGTGTGTCTGTGTCTGTGTCTGTGTCTGTGTGTGTAGGAGGCTGGGGTGGTCTGCACAGCCGCCTGTGTTTGCCACTCCACTGACCCCTCCCTGCCAGCCACATCACGGAGCTGTCCAGTTTCTTTTTCTTTCATTTTCCCATCACAGTCGCATCTGACAAAAACCGTTTCCGACCACAGGGGCTGACTTCACCTGAGGTGAAGGCAAGCGCGGCCCTCACCTTTTTGCAAACAGCCTCAGGTGACCTGGCATCTCCACGCCGTCTAGACAGGAACGGATGAGTAACAGTGATACTTACAGCTAGGTACACACATTTAATGACCTTTTCGCACACAACTTGGGGGGGGAGGAGCGGGGAAAGTGGTTGCATCATCAAAGTCCAGCTGTATTCGATGTGGGAAGCAGAATAATTATGTTTGTGGCACCTGAACCGTGCACATGTTACCTGAGGGTTGTTGCTTTGTCATCAAGCTGATCTTCACACAACAACAACGAGGACTGGGAAGGGCAGACAATGAGAAAAACACAGGAGGAAAAAAAAAAAGAGGCTTAGATGCCTTTTCCCTTCACTGTGGCCTGTATTTGGGGTCCTGCAGCTCACTGAAGGGGATGATTTACGCAGCAGATGTTGCCTGCAGGGAAGCGCTGACCTAATACGCAATATAACACATTTATCGTACTTCAATCTCGGAAAAACAACGTGTCACGGAAACTTTTTTTTTTCCTGACTTACAGGAAAAAGGTCCGTCTTTTCTCTGCTGAGCAGTTTTAATGGCAACGTGAACGAAAATGATCTGTCTGCATAGACTATTTGAATGGTTGGGAGCTTTTCCTGAAGGCCTAGAAAGCGTCAGAAAACGTCCTGATCATGGAGAGAGAAGGCCGGCAGCAGGCCGGTTCTGATGAAATGAAAAAAGGGAACTAAACGTAAGTAAAAAATTCTTGAAATTAGTGTCTTTTTCCTTGATTTGAGGAGCTAAATAAGACTATTTGCCAATGGAATGAGCATTTTTACCCCTAAAATAAGATAATTAGATTTACTGCACTTGAAATAAGATGATGGAGATGAATTGTTCCTATTTTAAGTGCAGAAATCTCATTCTATTGGCAAAAAGTCTTGTTTACCTGCTCTAATCAAGGAAAAATACACTGATTTCAAGAAAATTTCACCTACTTTTAGTTCCCTTTTTGCGGTGTGTGTGTGTGTGTGTGTGTGTGGGGGGGGGGGGGGTGATGAGGGATGCCTCACCTTCCTGGCTGTGGCGCTTACTTTAAGTGTTTAGGAAATGTTCCCTGAGCATGTGAACAGCATCATCTTTCCACTGGTGTCCGGATAAGGAGCTCATTGATTTGATTTTAGAAAAAAAAAAAAACTAACTAACTAAAAGCCGAGATGGATTCTTGTGGGCTCCAAGTTCTGTGCATGTACGGAAAGCTCATTTTGCAACTCAAAGAAAGTGGCTTATTTTTTCCACCGCAGAGAGTAAACACCACTCAGACTTCCTTCCTCTGCCCCTCGCTCAGTTTTGATCTGCGAATTACACCATGACAAAAAGACAGCTTGTCTTCGTCTGATTCCCTCTGGCCAAACTGCTGACTCTGTGGCTGAGGGCACAGGTTAAACGCGTTAGCTTCCAAGGGGCCTTCATGTCCACGGCAACCTCTTGTATTTCTGTCGCGTTCACACAAACACGATGCCTGCGCCGACTGCAGAAATGGAGACGCACGTGCGTTGACAATGTGGAGGTTAGGCTCGTTCACGCCCGGTACGAGGATGCAAAAAACACAGACGAGGTATGCGCGTCGGACAGGGAGAGAAAGTCCTGACAGGGTGCCACCCTGGAGCTTGCAGACCAGCATGTGGGAGGACTGACTGCTAGAAGTGTAAACTGTGACTGACCTGCAAGAACACAGCCGTCTGGGAAGGGAGAGGGCGTAACTCTGGATTCACAAAGCCAAGCAGAAGAGGTGTTACTCTTGGATCAGGATGGAGAAAGGTCAGCGAGGTTCAGTGACAATAGGTACCCTTGTAGCTTAGATAGCTCCCTATTACCTAACGTCAATTAAGGTGGTTATGCTCACGACGGATCGCATTAACGCTAGTCTTTAAAGATTGTTATTGACTGCGACACAGTCACAAGAAAGGTCAGCCTGACTACAGCTCTTGTGCAACTCTAAAAATAATTTCATCATCTCTGAGCCTTGTTCATACCCAGTCAAGTAGACTACTTCATGACTGCAACAGGCTGCTGTGTTCAGTAAAAAATATGCGTCGATTACATCTTTCACCTTGGTGATGGAGCATGAAATTTAGCTATAAAAACTGAGCAAAGCGGTTAGATTTTGAACAGCAACTTTGTACATTTGCATGTACAAGTGTTAGACATAATTACCAACTCTTGGTCAGAGCACATTTAAACTTTTTGCTAATCAAAATTTTAGAAAGAAAAAAAAAACATTTGGAGGAAGCCAGAAAGTTGTGCTTTTAAATACATCTATTTAGCATTTTTACAGAAGAACGTGCAGTGTATTGGATAAGTATCCAAGCTCCGTAAATGTGTGCCTGGCTTGTAAGGTTAAAAGTGCTAATGTTGATGCATTTTAGTTGGAGGCCCATGGTAACTCTGGAGGAGCTGTAGGGGTTCACTGCTCAGCTGGGAGACAGTTCCTTACATTCCTTACCACACAATTTTAGCAAACTACTGTGGTTTTTTAGGGTTTTACCATCCCATGAACACTGGCCATTTATGACTTAGTGCAGGTGGGCATTAATGGCAACATAAAAGTAGAATTTTCAACAACTGTTGAATGCACGCCACAACAATTATCTGCATATATGGTGGTTGTGCTTAGAAAAAACACACTCTACCAGTAATTAATAATCTCGTCACTCATGGGAGTTGTTACTATTCTAACTTCCTGTAGCAGCTAGCTTTGTGCTGTATTGCTAGCATCAAAAATCAAGAGCGTTTATGGTCATTGTGTAACCATAAGGACATTTTTAAGAGCCTGCACATGTAAGTCACAGACACAAATTAAAAACACTTATAGAAAAGAAAGCAAAAAAAAAAAAAAAGACCATCCTTAGAGGAGACCCACAAAAATTTAAAAACACACTTAGAAGAAATACACAAGTATAAAATATTAAACACCCCCATTTATTAAAGGTATGAACACCCTAGAAAGAAACCATATGTACATGGACAGGTATGTGGTAATTGCTTAAAGTGCAGCTTGTTTATGAAACGGACTGGTGGTTTATTTGATTTGATTTTCTACCTGGACGTGGTGCGATTGCTTTTACAGCTTCTGGAAATAAACTGCTCTGAAGTCTATTTCTTTTTCATTTAATGTTCCTGAATCGTTTTCCTGATGGAGGCGGGACTAGCAGCGCATCAATCAAATCAATGTTGCCATTTAGACAAACAATAACACAAAAAAAAAATCCCGTTTCAGTTATGCAGTTCTTTATTTTTTTCTTGTGTAACAGTGCTAATGCCAATACCAGTTTATGAGGACAACGAGGACAGCAGTCCCTGCTTTCTACACAAACAGTGTGTCATGCCATTTTAGCACTGACTTGCTCCTCTAGACACTGCGGGTAGCTCATGACACGGGCGTGTGAGTGTCACGTCTGACTCAGCATATAATTTAATGGATGAAGATCCAACATTAGCGGCCATCGCTTGCCCGACCTCGGTGTCACTCCACGAAGGGTCCCACCCGACCTGGTTTCCACAGCGACGCTGTTTTGTAGCACCGTGTTGTGAAATCTTTGATTAATGCATCAGCAGAGTTTTCGCCTTTGCGAGCGTGACTTCTCCAATGGCTCAGCAGCAGGCAGTCTTCACATCCTGTGCAGAAAATTTGAGATGATTCATGACGCTGAACGGAGAGAATCCTGACAAACCAGAACTGTTTTTAGTGTTCACCCAGTGACCGTCTGGGGGGTTTCTGCCATGTTCTTTTATTAGTCTAAAGCTCATATTCTTTCTGCAAAGGTGAAGATTGAGAATGGTTCTTCTTAAAAACAGTGCGTGAGAGTCGACAACAAGCCTTGCATGGGTGGGATAAAGAGACAGTAATGGACGAAGATTATCTCCATCTCCTCCCTTAAATGGATGAATCCACCACCATAAACTCCAACATTTCTGCTCCAAACTATCATCAACGTACTTTCAAACCCCATTTATGCATTTAACACCCCCTCTAATAATAATTCACTGCCATCCCTACTGTTAAGCCGGGCGTACAGTGTACGCCCGGCTTAACTGTGGCTTCACACCTCAGAAAGTGAGAGCCAGATGGCCCTGAACTGGAGATTGGGGACAGTTGCAATTTCAGTTTATTTAATAAAAGGCAGCTCAAGAAGTTGGTAGCATTCCTTTTACTGAAAATGGACAGTTTTATGAATTTAGATTTTCTTCTTCATTGCACAGTGAAAAAACGTTCATATTAGGCATGCAAATCGGATTTTTCACTAGACCATAGTTCTAACAAAACTTGAATCCTTTTAAGGCAACAAACTTTGCCTTGAAAGACTGAAGATACCGCAGTGCTAAGAAAACTACTGTAACTGTGCAAACTTTGACATACATAAGTTGTTCTCTCACTATCCAGAAAAATACCAGATTTTGTTGTTACTAACACCTTTTTAAATGTTATTTACACCAGATAAACCTGCATCGTACAGTATGCAGCTGTTTGTTGAGCCAAAGTAGAACCCTCCTCAGGAAAGCAGGGTCCACTTAACTCCTACATATAAATCACTGCAAAGATGTCTCGCGAGGAGATAAATCTCATTAAAAATATGGATGTTATGCAGGAAAAAACAGAGACAGAGAGGAAAGAAGAGATGAGGTGAAGCTTTTGACAAAAGCCAGGCTTGCTTCCAGAGGCATCTGCAGGGTCAGCTCGTAAATTCAAGTAAGGTTCACCAAACGTCCAAAGACATCACATCATAATACCCATAACCCATATTATACAACTATAGCAGCAATTTTTTTTTTGTCTTTGCATTTTTCATTCTTGCACAAGTTTCCAACTCGTGCTGAATGAGCGATCCTCCAGGAAGCCTGTTGCACAGCATCACTGGACCTGGAAGCAGCAGTTAAGTAATACCTATGGGTCTGAGGTATTTTGATCCGGCACAATTTAGCACTGTTTCACAAATGGAAATGATTTAAAAGCTTTTTCCACATGCGAGAAAGCAGTGACTCATTTATGCTCACTCAAACCAATGTTTTTTTTTTTTCCTCCATTTGCCCCGGTTTCCCAGATTTTGGTTTTATGCTTTCTCTTGCTGGCACAGCTCGTTGTTTCATTGCTGTGACAGGAACTGATAAACCGCAAAATAGCTGCTTTCCAGGCTAGATCCATTGGCAAAAACTGGATGCCTATGGATCATAACAGGGCCTTGGCAGCACGCTCTGTTTTTTTGGTTTTATTTTGTTGGAGCTGTGAGTGTAAAAGTCAAGAAAACCGAAGGAAGTTTTTTGTTTGTTTCTGTCTTGCACCCTGAGCTTAACCAGACCGATTACAAATGAAGGAAAGGAAAAACAGCATGATGAATGATGCCAGAGCTGAATCAAAGATACACACAAATTACGGGACAAGAAGTGTTTTTACGAAGCAATTTTTGGAAGGGACATGGAAAGTTTGGATGTAATGTGTCTACATTTCTCTAATAATTTTTAGCGCAGTGGTGAAATTCTCTGTAAAACCATATTCAAGTGGTAGGAAATGACTCTTCAGGCATTTTGAACAAAAATGAAAACTGGACAGAGTGCTGAGAGACCTCCATAGCATCAAAGTGATTTAAAAACATTCAGTTCTTTACCCACTCCTATGTTATTTTATCAAACAAATTGGGTGTTCAGCAGACTGTTTTAATTACATTGTTGGTTCATGAGTAGCCATTTGCTTCTAGTTTGCTAACTTTTGTTTCCTGCCTTTAGATAACTCACCCTGTTGCTCAATATAACCATCATCAAAGTCATTTTTTATACTAATACAGACGCCAGCGTCAGTGCGTCAAGAAGGTTTTGCATGGCTGGTCCAGTGAATTCAACTGGATCAGGTCTTGAAGACAAGTATGTGAATTTATGCATAAATCAGGTTAGTAAATATTGCACAACTGAATTGGAGGTTTGAGCTGGTACTAAAAGCAACATCCTAGTTAAATTAAGTTAAATAAAATAAATATATCGGAAATGCGTTGGACTTTAGTTCGCTACAGTTGCACTTACTCTTGTTTTTATATCTACAAAGATGCACATTATTCACACAAAATATGGATGAATGTTGTGCACTCATAGAAACACTAATTTTAGGAAAAGTAGTTGATTCTTCTTTTGAAATGGCACACGTATACTTTGAATAAATCTTCTGTTCTAAACCTGAATAAATGTTCGGGAAACAGGTTTAGGTTTTGGTCTGCGGTCTTTTCTATGTTCATTAAGTTTGCACGACCCCTCTTGTTATTGAAAGCTAAACCCAAACCCCCCAAAGACCCTCACAAATTACATTTAACAGTTATAATTAGGATTTAGTAAGTATAGGTCTGATGGACAACTTTTTGTCCATTTTCACCCATCCTTTCCATCTTTTTTTTTTTTGGTCGAGTGCGGGTTGTGTGGGCTGGGGCTCGGGGGTGGGGGTGTGGGGGTAAGTATTACTCAAGCGCAGACGGGTGATCCAAACTCCAGGAAAAATCCCTCCCACTGGAGCTGTGCGTTCGGGTATAAAAGCAGTGCGCTCCCCTCTCCTCAGCCTGACGCAGTAGCTGCAGGGCGGCAGTCAGTACCGCCTGGAGAAGCAGCCACATAAAGCAGAAACCAGATCTCTCCAAGCTTTAACACTACTCACCAGCTTCTCATTTCCCGTCTTTTTTTCCCTTCTTTTTTGGATGCCTATTTGTATTTCAGAGTTCTGTAAATTTTAAATTTACATTCAAACCCGTGCTCATTCCCAAAATGACTGGTGGCCCACTGACGGGGTTGCTGGTTGCGTTGTGCGTAAGCAGCGCAGTGCACTGCACGCCGAAGAAGAACAAAAGACAAACGGGTCAGTATCAGGTGTATCCAGAACTGTATGACACGGAGGTTCTTACTCCAGGTAAGAAAGTTATTTATTTATTTATTTATTTATCGAGTTTGTGATGCTTTAAACTTGCATATTGCAATGAGCTGTATGTGTAAATGTGAATTGTTTTGTTTTGAGAAATATGTTTGAGAAAGAGAGAATTCAGCATAACTGATCTGCAAACTTTATATGAGGATGATTATCTTTCTGTTAGTCTTTAATTATTTCATATCGTTACTTTTTTAGCCAGGTGCGAGGAGAATGGCAACTCCTACAGACTGAATCAACAGTGGGAGAAATCCTACCGTGGAAGCACATTGCTTTGCACCTGCAACAGAGAAGCAGGCATCAAATGTAAAACAAAGCCTGAAGGTCAGTCAGAATCTCAAGAGTGCTGACCGAAGCCAATGTCAACATTTTCGGCCTATTTCTTTAAACAAGGTTGCTCAACAGAGACAATCCAAAATGAGCAAACAATAACTTTTGAGCTTTTCCTTTTGTTTTTGTCTCAGCGGCCGAGACCTGCTATGACAAGGACAATGGCCGGACATACCAGGTCGGGAAAAGCTACGAGAGACCAAAGGACGGGCTGATGTGGGACTGCACTTGCATTGGCTCTGGAAAAATCAGCTGTACCATTGCAAGTAGGTTACACTCTCAACCAAATGCTTAAAATCCAAATTTCAACATGTCTGAGGGTTTGTCACCTGATGCTTTCGCGCGTTTCATCTAAGAATGTTGTAGCTACTGTGTTGCCACTTGATGTTTGATGTGTGTTCAACATGCAAAACTAACATTTTATTATTTCAATAATAGTCTTCCTGCTTCAATGACGTCTTTGAATCGGGCGATCTGCTTTGTTTTGCGATTGACAGATCGTTGCCATGATAGTGGGAGGTCTTATAAAATTGGAGAAACTTGGCAGAAGCCTCACGAGAGCGGTGAATACATGCTAGAGTGTGTCTGCCTTGGCAACAACAAGGGGGAATGGACATGCAAACCTGTGGGTGAGTGTCTCTACCCGGAAACATAAAACGTTTCAGACTTCCGGATGCGCTCATCCGTTCCTTTGCTCTTTGTCCTGGTAGCTGAAAGATGCTTTGATAGCTATGCTGCATCGTCGTTTCTGGTCGGGGAGACCTGGGAGAGACCGTACCAAGGCTGGATGATGCTGGACTGCACCTGCATCGGAGAAGGAAATGGACGTATCAGCTGTACCTCCAGGAGTAAGTGCAACTTAAATGTATTCTCACACAGAGGTTGAATTTTCAATTGCAGCTCACTTGTCATTATTTCCTGACTAGATCGCTGTAATGTCCCTGACACCAGAACGTCCTACAGGATTGGAGACACTTGGACAAAGACGGACAGCAGGGGGAACGCTATGCAGTGTGTGTGCTTGGGAAATGGGAGGGGAGAATCGAGTTGTCAAAGACAAATCATAGGCCGAGGTAAGTTGCGTCAAAAGTGTTCAGCCAAACACAAAAAAACAAAAAAAAAAAACACATCTCCAACTTTATTCCCTGGATTTGTCCATTTCACGATTTGTTACCAGGCACAGGTGGGGTTGTAACCCAGGCTCTGCTGCATCATCATGTGCCCACCTCCGAGGGAAACTGCCAAACAGACTCTGGTGTCTCCTACCTTGACGGGCATCGCTGGGTCAGGAGCCAGGGCAGCAAGCAGATGCTGTGTACTTGTTTAGGCAATGGAGTCAGCTGTCAGGAGTGGGGTGAGTGAAAAGCGAATGAAAAACATGCTTCTTACTGAGAAATTGGGTGTATTACTGCAGTGCAAACTGGATTTTAAAGAAAACATTTTTTTTTTTAGCAAATTCAAGTGTGATTTGTCATTTTTCATCGGTCTAACAAACTTGTTTCCCCCTCACTGCTTGTGTAGAGATCAGGAAGCAGGCGTACGGCGGAAATTCTAATGGTCAGCCGTGTGTCTTCCCATTTGTCTTCATGGGGAAGACGTACTACTCTTGCACTTCAGACGGACGCTCCGATGGGCAGCTCTGGTGCTCCACAACCTCAGACTACGAGCGAGACCAGCAGTATTCCTTCTGTACTGAAATAAATGGTGAGTCTTAACTATGCCTTTATGTGGATTATGTTGAGTCTTGTCTTGTTTTGGTAGGCAAATCAGAACCAAGAAGTAACTTCATTGCCTCTGTCAAAATTGCAGCCATCGTGGTGACACAGGGTGGGAACTCCAACGGTGCCCTCTGCCATTTCCCCTACCTCTACAATGGGCGCAACTACACAGACTGTACCACGGATGGCCGCCGTGATGGCATGAGGTGGTGCGGTACCACCTACAACTATGATGTGGACCAGCGTTTTGGATTTTGCCCCATGGCTGGTTGGTGTACATTGTTTGCTCCACCCTAGATTATTTGTAGGATGTCCAGTAAACGTCTGATCATGCCAATCTATCAAAAGTTGACGCAAAGTATTTCAGCAGACCACCAACTTTATCACACAGATGTTGATTCTTTTTTTGTGGAGTGTGGAGTGCGTAAGTCAATACCAAGACAAACCATAATGGATCTGAGTTCATCTCACTCAGTACACATTGAGAACTCTGGTTGTTCAACCAAAGTAGATGTGTGCAAACATTTCCCTTTTTTGTTCTCATGGGGTAGAATAATGTGATAGTTGACAAGTAAGAAAACAGAGTTGGTGAGATTATGGTAGGGTGAAGACTCCGTTGGAGCAGTTCCAAAATGCTAAAATGTCATCCACATATATTACAAGGTTTTAACCTGAGCAGAGGGAACTGTTTGAACTGCAGATGCAGGGAGAAACACCTTAGATTTCTTTTCTTATTATTCCTCTTTTCTCAACCAGCCCACGAGGAGGTGTGTACCACAAATGATGGAGTTATGCACCGTGTTGGAGACAAGTGGGACAAACGCCATGTCGCGGGTTACTTGATGGAGTGCACTTGCCTGGGAAATGGTCGCGGGGAGTGGAACTGCATTCCCCACTCACAACTTCGAGGTGAGACAACCGACTCCATGTAGACTTAAAAAAGGTGCTTTAAAGTCATCCTGGGAAGACATACATTTGAAAGCTACCCAGTTTAGAGAGTGACTGTTGTTGTTTTTTTTTGTTTCTCTTTTATGTATTCAGATAACTGTGTTGTTGATGGTTTGACCTACGAAGTCAACCAGCAGTTTTCCAAGCGTCACGACGAGGGACACATGATGAACTGCACCTGCTTTGGACAGGGACGTGGATACTGGAAATGCGATCCTATTGGTTAGTTTGTGTCTCAATAGCTTGACCGCTCAACATTCCCACATCCAACCTTTCTTGTGCTGCCGGCTCAACTTCGCAACCATTTGTTTTGTCTCTAATAGATCAGTGTAAGGATAACAATATGATCTATCAGATCGGAGAGCAGTGGGACAAACTCTTCAATGGCAACCACTACAGATGCACTTGTTTTGGCAAAGGAAGAGGAGAAATGGGATGTGAACCCCTGCAGACCTACCCAGGTAAGAGAAAATGCTCTGACATCAGATTTTAGCCTTCAGTTGTTGTTGTGATAGCTTTATTGGTCATGATATATTGGGGTGTGTAATGTGCTGTGTAACGTAACTGGATTGTTTTCCCTTAGTCTTAGTGTCTAAGGAAAAAACAGTGAATAAGTAATACATAAAAGGAGAAGTGTCATTTTTCATTGGAAAGACACTGACATATCCATTCATATTTTCCAAATGAACAAAACAACAAAGGAAACATATCAGAAAGCAGTCCTGATCCCGTTTAGAGTATTTTGTTGCAATTTGAAACTTTACCACTAGATGTCACTACATCCTACATATGATTCCTTTGGGTTAGCTTGGGGATTTCTATCTCGACATTTTACCAAACTCTAAGTAATTATGAATAAACATAATACCTGAAATCTGTATTCATTATTTGGAAATACTATTTTCCATTAGTTTTGTGCTATCAGCCTGTCACAAATGCTCATTTCCTGCAGGTTTTCCACGTATCAAAATTGCAAAAAAGTCCCATCACATACATAGATGCTGTGATTGGGGGTTCTCTCTATTTAAAACATTGTTGAAGAAAACATTTCACTCAGCCACATCACCACTGTCCTTTCTTTTAACCTTTGTTTGTTTTTTTCCCCTCCCCTACCTGTTGCTGAGTAATCTTTGTTGTCCTACTCAGGGCATTATTGGCTGGGCACAAGTTGTGGTAAAAGGGGGCCCGTCACTTGCAGCCCATGTTTGCACAGCAGTTGCCTAATTTGCTCCTTTGAACTTAGTCGAGGAGCAAATGTTGACCTAAATGGGAACAGATGCGATGCTTATCTCTCCATCAGAGGCAGAGAACAGTTTGTGCTGACTGGACAAACTGTGAGCCCTTGTAATGTGTTCGTAAGGGACTGGGGGCCGAATAAATGTGATGAATATAACACGAAGGTGTCGTTGCAGACTGTAAGATGTCGGTAGGTGTTGAGCCGGTTTAGCATCGTCTAGCGGTTTGATTCTGTCCCAAAATCCTTTAGTTGCAACTCATCGAAAAGTCCCCAGCCCTGCCCTATCTCTCTTACAGGTCACACCGTCATGTTATTCGCAAGTCTTTTTGTTTTTCCTAATGTAAACAACACTTTTATTTCGGGCTTTTTATTGATGTGTCTTCAACCATCTGCCGCCCACACTCTTCAGGTGGCACCAGACCTATCCAGATTCATATAACAGAAGCAGGAAACCTGCCAGACTCCCACCCAATTCAGTGGAACGCTCCATCGTCCGCCCACATTTCCAAGTACATCCTCAAATGGAGACTTGTAAGTCACAACGAGATTTTCAGTCATTTTACTTTCCTTTTTACGATGCATTTTAGTTCATGTCTGTGGGAAAAACATGTCGTTTTTGGCTAAAGGTTTTGAATGAGGTGAAAAGTCTTTGTTGGATTAGTCGAAGTTTGAGCCAGAGAGTCCGTGACCTCTCTCTGACAGACTGCAAACACCGTTGTTACAGCTACCTTGCATGCTTTCCTTTTGTATGTCTAGTTTCCTATGAGGGCCTCCTGCAACGTCCAAATGATGTATGTTAGTTCATTTTGTGTCTCTAAATAAGCGATGTGTGTGCGCGCGAATCTGTGTGTGTGTGTGCATAGTTTATTTTTTGTCTCTGTGCTGGCCCTGTGATGGACTGGCGACCCGCCCAGGTTGTGAGTTATGCCATCAGGTTCATTCCCTCTGTTGGCCCCAAACAAGATGAAGCGGGTACAGAGAAAATGAACTTTACTTTGTAAAGTGCCTTGAGATTACGTGTTGTGAATCAGCGCTACACAAAGAAAACTGAACTGCATTGAATTGAACGAAGGTATAGATTTATGCTTTTCTAGCTGATATTAATATATTATTGACCTTTCTGGGATTTCTTTGGCTCACTGTTTAGTTTAGAAGCTTACATGGTGGCAGTTTCATTCAAAGAGCTTATCTCTCCGCTCATTCAAAGCGTCGTGATAACATTTTTCACAATTTTTTCCACTTATAAGCCTTCAGCTGTTTGTCTTCATCTTGTAGAAAAACAGTCAAAATCCCTGGAAGGAGGTCACCATTCCCAGCAGCCGTAACGCCTACACCATCAGCGGGCTCCGTCCGGGCGTGACCTACGAGGGTCAACTGATCAGCTATATGCGCTACGGACAGCCCGAGGTCACGCGCTTCGATTTCACAACCACCTCTGGCTCCTGTGAGTTACCTGTGGGGCTAAAAATTGTTTGAGTGCCACACAATCAGGAACGCTCATTCAAATAACCTTCTTCTTACCCGTCTTACGTCAAAAAGTGCAGACATGGGAGGGAGAGACGACCGCTCCTGCGCCGGTGGTGGACATGTCCGAGTCAGTGACAGAGATCACCTCCAACAGCTTTGTGGTGTCATGGACCTCGGCTTCTTCTACCATCTCCGGCTTCAGGTTGGAGTATGAGCTCATCGAGGAGGGGGCTAAACCACAGTACCTGGGTGAGAGGGTTTTACTGCTGCTTATAGCTTCATATTACCGTATATAAGACCCTCGCAGCGCATGCTTTTCTATGCTGTCTATATAAAGGGAAGTGAGTTACACGTTATGCATTTTTTTCGCATTAATGTTGGAGACTCATTGTTTGTCAAATTTAATCTCATAAGGAATTAGCCTGAAAAGCACATTCACATTAAACTGTGCACGCTGTATTTGGTAACTGATAGCCATTTAGGTGTTGAATTAAACGTCGTCGTGCTTCTTCAGATGTTCCCCGCACCACCACGTCCGTCACCATCACCGATCTTCAGCCTGGCCGCAGATATAACGTCAGCGTGTACGAGATGCCCGAGGGAGACGGAGAGCCGAACCTCATCCTGACCACCTCGCAGACCACAGGTTGGAAACGATTCTCCTGCTCCTTAAAAAAAAAAAAAAAAGCAATAAACTTTAAAGCAGAGCAACTGCAATAAATTGTTGCACTTTTCACTGCATAAGTTCCATAATTTCTATTTTCTTCCTCCAGCACCTGATACACCCACTCTGCATCCGGTGGATCAGGTCACAGAAACCTCCATCCGCATCAGCTGGAGCAAACCCCAGGCTCCCATTACTGGTAATTGTTCCGCATTGCTGCGTTTTGGTTTGGAGTTATTTAAATGTTTAGGCCATGCACGTTAATCGAGTCAACTCCACGCTCGTGCTTGCAGGTTACCGCTTGGTTTACACGCCATCCGAGGAAGGCAGCAGCACCGAGCTCATCCTCTCTGACACGGAGACTTCGGTGATGCTGGTGGACCTGAGCCCCGGTCTCCTCTACAACATCAGCATCTACGCTGTGGAGGACAACCTGGAGAGTGAGCCTGTGTTTGTGCAGGTCAACACTGCTGGATCTCACAAACGAGGTACAAAAACATAAACGGATGCTTTGCAATATGCTGCAAACAATATGGTTGTGTAGATGATAGATCCCAGTACTCATACATGACTTTTAATTACTTTTAAGATTCACTTTAGAAAAAAGCATTCTTTAGAGATGGTGGGCGGGTATTAAGACAATAATTTATGCGGTATAACATCTCTAATAACCTAAATTACGTAATCTGACTCTTGACTAACATTTAATATATGGGGGAGCTGCGAAACATCCTGAGATAAAGTCTAAACACTTGGAAGGACAAATGTTTGTGCTGCCAACACCCCACTAAAGCACACCTCGTAAATCCTCGGTACATCGTTTATAGAGGTTTGCTTCTCTTACTTGTGGCTGTGCTGGGAAATCTAACAATTTCAGTATGCTTGAAGAACAGAAACAGATGTTGGAGGAAATTTATTTAAATGTTTTTCCTTCTGCTGCTTTGCTATTTACTCGGTGTTTTCCCTTGTGGTTAAGCCAAAATTCACTAAAAACTCCACTTGGGAATCGTTTAAGTTTTATTGGACTTACCTTTCAGGTTTGGAATTTGAAAACAACAATTTTTATTTTTTAAACTATATTAACAGTGTGTTTTTTTTTTCAATTACTGTTTTCCTTAAAAAAAAATGTGCCCATTAAAAAGTAAATGACAGCTAATTTGGGTAACACAGCGCTAACAAATCAGGCAAAGTGTTAGTCATTTAATTTAGACCATAAATGAAGGTAACAGGTGTTTGTTCTCAAGAGGAGCAATGAATGTCTTGAGAAAGGACGTGATATTTAACTCTTGATGACCAAATCCTTTCCTCTCTACAGAGCAAGTCCCAGCGCCGACCGACCTGCAGTTCTATGAGGTTTCAGATACCAGGATCAGTATTACCTGGACAGGTCCGCCCACCGAGGTTACCGGATACAGGGTGGTCTTCACACCGATGGGCCAGGATGGCACCGAGCTGCGGCAACTCCAGCTGCCCATCTCACCCAACGCATACGCCGAAATCACCCACCTGCGGCCCGGCACACTCTACCGCTTCTACATCTACGCCGTCAGAGGCGACGCTGAGAGCCAGGCTCTTGTGGGAGAGAAATCTACCAGTGGGTGGCACACACACACAAAAAATAAGCTTCTAAGCTCAGACAGCTGGAGTTCCAACATATAAAACACCTTAATTAGCTTTTTAATGTGAGTTATATCTTTTGTTCCCCTCCAGAACCTGACGCACCCACAAACGTCCGTTTTACTGACATCGGGCATGACAGCGCCCTGGTCACCTGGGACGCTCCCCGTGCCATGGTTACCGGTTTCCGCCTCCTCCTGAGCATTGAGGGCTCCAACCCCGTGGAGAGGAGGATCCCCGGAGTGGTCACTCAGTACCCTTTAAAGAATTTGCGTCCAGACACTCGGTACACAGCAGAGCTGTACTCTGTGCAGGACAACGTGCCAAGCGAGGGCATCACCACATATTTCACTACGGGTCAGTAGAAACGGAGGAAGACTTTCAGGCCAGGCTAGAATGTCTGTTTTATTTACGGAGGTTTTAATCCTCTTTTACGTCTCGTTTCTAGCCCCTCGGATGGGAAACGCTCCTCCTTTCAGCACGGAGGTCACAGACACCTCCATCATTATCACCTGGATACCTGTCCGGAGATTCAGCTACAAGGTAGTTTATCACAGTTTTGCTCCAATAACCCAAAAATAGTCACCTGTTTTATACATTTATAAAAAGGTTAACTCTTTCAATGTGAGCAGCTGATCGGGGCCTAAAGCAGATTTTAAATTCCCCTTTGACTCGTCTAGCAGCCGAGCATTAGCTATGTGCTGAGGCCTAAGCAGCTCACTGCAAAAACTGACCTAAAAATAAGTAAAATGTTCTTAAAATTTGTGTTTTTGTCCTAGATTTGAGCAGGTAAATGATATTATCTACCAATGGAATGAGTATTTTGACCCCTAAAATAAGATAATTAGACATCCTGCACTTGAAATAAGATGATGGAGACGAGTTGTTCCTATTTTAAGTGCAAATATCTTATTCCATTGG
Source organism: Fundulus heteroclitus (assembly GCF_011125445.2). Taxonomy (NCBI): domain Eukaryota; kingdom Metazoa; phylum Chordata; class Actinopteri; order Cyprinodontiformes; family Fundulidae; genus Fundulus; species Fundulus heteroclitus. The sequence continues at coordinate 180,462 of NW_023396668.1, read as the reverse complement.
CAGATAGTCTTATTTACCTGCTCAAATCAAAGACAGATACACTAATTTTAAAAAAATTTTGCTTATTTTTAGTTGCGTTACTGTTCTTCCAGATTTTAGATCCTGTACCATGTTTTCTGATCACAATGCGTTTATCTTTTCTCTCTTCAGCTTTCCGTGCTCCCAAGTGAGGAAGGCGAGTCCCCCAGAGAAGAGACGTCTGACTCTGGGCGTATTGACATTGACGGTCTGAACCCAGGAACGCGGTACACCTACAGCATTCAGCCCATTTTCAACGGCCGCAACCGTGGAAACCCCATCACCCGCAACGTCGTCACCAGTGCGTCTGTATTTCATCTGGGAGAATAGCCTCCCGAGAGCGACCGCTTAACATGAATCTTCATTAACGTGTTTATACCCAGAATGATGTAATGCTCATGTGAGCCAGCGCAGTGCCGGTTTAAACAATTCAGCAAAGGTTTTGAGCGAGACGTTACAGCTGCATACGATCAACACCGCCGTCTTTTCTCTTGTGCAGCTCTGTCTCCTCCCACTGAGCTCAGAGTGACGTCCAACCCCGACACAGGAGATCTAACGGTCTCCTGGGTAGCCTCCAGAACACCAGGTAAATATTGACCGTGCTCCCCACGCACCGGCAATCTGTCGAATACCGCCAAGTCTAGACCTTGGCTTTAGATCCCTCACCACCCCCAACCCGCCAGGACAAATGTCTCTTTCTGGTATTACTTCTATCTGGCAATGACTTGACAATATCTCCAACCTTTTTTTTTTAAATCCGTCTGTTGCTCTCCTGTTCTCTGCAGGGATCTCTGGCTATAGGGTGACAAGCGAGCCAACCGGTGGCCAAAGAGGGAACTTCATAGACGAGCTTGTTTTACCAGATCAGAACACACACCTTCTGGAAAACCTCAATCTGGGCGTGGAGTACAACGTCAGCGTGTTCACCGTAAAGGGCGAAGTGGAGAGCACGCCGCTGTCTACTGTTGTCACCCCAGGTAGAGTCACCGGGAAGCCTCCTTTGCGTTTTAGACCCACCTGCAGTGCCGGCGTGAGGTGCCTGGTCAGTAGGCAGCTGGACTTTAGTTTTAAAAGGGATAAATCCGTAACCTGACGCCGCCAGATAGATTTGCTTCGCATATCCATCTGGAAACCTTCCGTTGAAATAATTTTGGGAAGGGGCGAAAATACTGGTTAGCTGATTGGCCTATGTTATTGATAGACAAGCCAAATAAACCAATCAGATCAACGAAGCATATGACGTACTCGTCAACATGCCTCGTCGTCGCTCGTAACAGAGCGACGACGAAAACACAACCACAAGCCAAGCTACTCTTGCTGCTGCAGGTAAAGGCTCGTTAGCTCAGCAAAGAAATACTCTGTAATTCAGATAAAACTTGCTCGATAGCACCGCTAACGCTAGTTTCATCGGCTGAAGCCGCCATGTTGTTTAGACTGAACTGACGCGCTTCTTGTTGCGTCACACCTCAACCCGCCTCAAAGCCAACGCTGATTGGATGTTCGTTTGGTGAACGGCTCCAAATTTTCTTTAACGGAGAGTAGCCAGACCATAGACATAATATAAGAGTAGACGCGTCATTGGGCGGGTTCTGCCTATGCTGCGATGCGTCAGAGCGTCCGTCATCTTAAATGTGGCAAATCTGCAGTTACTCAGTCACTTAAACAGTATCAGACGGACTTTAATCTCTGAATATACTTTGTATTCGTAGTAATTTTTTTGTAATATTACAAGTTTATTTTCGTATCCCTTTAGCTTAATTCTCCTGAATTTATTCTCGTAAAGAATAAAAATATTTAAAATAATCTAACCTGGCCCTATTACTCCAGGAGTGAAATAATTCTGCAAACTGTGACTATTCTGGAAATGTTCCCCCTTAATTCTCATAATATGATGTTTTTATCATAACATTTGTTTGTTTATTTTTACTTTATTCACCTAGGACTTTTTTTCCTCATGTTATTAATTTTACCTCTTTAATACTCACCCAAAAAGTCTGTTCCTAAAGGTTCACATGTGACACGGTTTTATGAAATAATGAAGACCACAATTTAGATTTAACAAATTGATCCTTATATTCATAACACATACACACAATATATATATAGATATATATATATATATATATATATATATATATATATATATATATATATATATATATATAGATATAGATATATATATATATATATATATATATATATATATATATATATATATATATATATATATATCTATTATATATATAGATATATATAGATATATATATCTCTCTCTATATATCTATCTATCTATCTCTCTATCTCTCTCTCTCTCTCTCTATCTCTCTCTATATATATATATGGTGTGTGTGTGTGTGTATTTATTGCAGCACAGGAATGAGGCATCTTCTCTGATCCACGTTCACAATAACAGAACTCAACTTTTTTCTGCCACGTACAATATGGCGGTGACGTTCACGTGCGAACCTGCGCCCTATGACGCGTCTACGTATACATGTCTGTGAGCCAGACTGATCTGCGAGTGAAACCTTGAAAGCTCGCGAGATCAGGATGGTCTCACGAGGCTAATAAATCCGTGCAAATTGAGCTAAAGTTTGAAACGAAAATGTTCACTTCAAAAAAATCTCAAAGTGCTGTGGGTTAAGAACAAAACTGAAAGGTGTGACAGGATGTTAACTAAAGACAAGTTAACATCTAAAGCAAAGGTTCATAGTCATAAAAAGGCCGAGGTGAGTCGTAAAAAGAATTAGAATTTTAAAAATGATAAAAAAAAAAAAAGTTTGGCTAAAAACAGATGTGTCGGGACCTTTTTTAAAAGTGCTGTCTGTGGTGGATTGTGCTGCTCTGAGTGTTTTCAGGCAGGGAGCTGCAACAAAAGGCCTTACCTTGCATGGTGCTAACATGGCTTCACACTTTCCTTTCAAGCAGGGGGCCTAGGCCCACTCACTTTGTATCAGGACCCACCCAATGAAGTGGCTTTCCTTTGAATTTTATTTTATTTATTTATTGATTTTTTTAGGGGTGAAGAATAAAATTTAATCTATACTTGTCCCAGACATAAAAACACCAAGCTTCATGTTCTAGTTCTCCGTAAACCGGCAGCACAGAGAGAAATTCGCCTAAGAGCCGCGGGACTGTGACAAGCCAAATACAGGGAGACGCTGGAAACGTCACATTTGTTGAGAAAAAACGTCAGCATGTGAAGGTGGTGTTGGATATTGTCATGATGTGAGCCAGATGAGACATTCCTCTTAGGGGCCAAAGACAAACAGAAGAGCACTGGATTTTTTTTTTTTTTGTGGGGGGAACTTTGGGGCTGCTGCGTCGCCTTGCGCTGTAATTCAGGTACCCGTACTCAAATTAGTCACACGGTGATGTCGGTGCGTACTTTAACTGGCATTTTTAGGGTCTTGTACCATTGGGAGCTTCAGCCCAGATCTCTCATTCCTCTTCCTCCCTCTTAAAAAAAAACGCTTTACAGTCTATATTTATGCATTTTCTATATTGCTATTTCCTGTAGGCGTAAGACAATTGCCAGTGGGTTAAAGGCAAAGCAGGAGTCCATGCCTGGTGGAACATTAATACCTCTTTAAAAGATTAGAAGAAAGACTGGATTCCTTAGGAACAAAATATAGAGAAAAGGAGAATGAATAAAAACTTTAGTCTTATCTTTTAGTAAACACATTAATCCCAGCAATACAAAAAGATCCAGCTTTTTACCACATCTATACGTTGGTTCTTTTCCATCTCACCTGTCTTGTCTGACATGCTTTAATCATAAGTCATAGTATGGCTTTAGATGGGAAGGATAAGAGCACAAATATCCAATGCCACCCTCAGTGACTGTGGCTGCTATCACTATCTGGTACTAACACGATCATCGGTCGAGCTGTGAAATGCATGAAGATCACAGTTAATACATGATGGGCTCAAGCTTATCAGCATGGCCAATACCTTCAAATGCTGCCTGAAATTTTCTTTTTTAATTGACGTTTTTTTTTTTTTTTTTTTTTAAATCTTTTATTGTGTTATCTGGCATGGCTTCTGTTATAATGTAATTCTTTGAATGCTTTAATTGGAATGATTGCTGATGTAATTGTGTTTTTGCTTCCTGTCTAATTTTGCCTGTGCTTTCAAACTGGTCTAACGCCTTTTCAGAAATCCCCGCCCCAACTCACATTGACTTTGTCGACATTACTGACACCACCATTGGCCTGCGCTGGATCCCCCCAAACCTTACCGCCGTCACCGCTTATCGAATAACGGTAGTAACCTCGGGCGAGAGCATGCCTATCTTTCAAGATACGGTGGAGGCGTCCGCTGGTTACTACGTGGTTCACGGTTTGGAGCCCGGCGTGGACTATGACATCAGTATTGCCGCTGTTACAGAGGAGGGAGAGAGCAAGCCGACCACACACACAAAGCAGACACGAGCTGGTGATTTCACTTTTTCCACTAAATCAGAGAGGGGGGGCTGGGAAATAGATTTTGGAGACAATACAATACATTTTTATTTCTTGATTTTATGCACAAATACTGATAGCTAGCAAAGTCAGATTAGTTCTTTTCATTGAATCACACAACATATGCCTTTGTCACATTAAGCTACAAACATGCATGATGTCTTCTTTGACTAATGTTTTCTATATAACCTGCGGCCTTTTATTCGTTCAGCCCTGCCAGCTCCAACCAACTTACAGTTTGGAGGCGTGGGTCCGGACCACATCCGAGTGACATGGACCATCCCCAACATCGACAACACGGGTGACATTTCCCGTTTCGTAATTCGCTACCACCCCGCGGACACGGACGATGACGTCAAGGAAGTCAATGTCGGTGGTGCCACTAACACTTTCCTGTTGCAGAGTAAGAAAGCACACGGCTTATGGAGTCTGTTAATAAGGCAAAATGACACGTTTCTATCCCTTTTTTATGTCAGGCTATCCTAATTATTCCTCCTCTTTTCTATAAAGACCTGCAGCCCAACACAGAGTACCGTATCAGTGTAGTCTGCGTCTACGGTGAACGGCAAAGCGAACCTGCAACAGGGACTCAGAGAACAAGTGAGTATGACGCTGATCTTAGGCTTCTGATGAAGGGATGAAAGGAGCAACTGAATTACTTCTTTACGTTTTATCTTCGTAGGTTAGATCTTGCAGTACTGTCAGTGGTCCTTATTGGTCTTGATCAGTTGTTGTCTGGGCTTTCTGAAAATGTATTTGGACCATATCGGCTATTAGCTAAACACTTTGCAGACATTAGTTGAACAGTTGGAGGATGATAAATTTTCCCTTTTACTTTAAGATTTAACCTTCAGATGTTGCTCATCCGGTAACGATCGTTTTTCTTCTTCCCCCATTGTTGACGTTTTTCATGTTTTAGAAAAGGCAAAAGGAAAACTTTGAAACAGCATCAGCGCCTTCAAAAGCACCTCAGAAGATTATAAATTAAGAAATTTGCACAGAACTGTATAAAATCAAATTAAAACACTTACATTAACTGCTATATTTTTAAAGTCTATAAACTAGAACAAAATATGTAGTCTATTGATATGGGTATAAATAAACTATACTTATGTAATTACCTTCCTTTACAACAGATTTTTGTTGGTATAATGAACAGATGTTAGATTTCCTTCCAGTTTCCTCTTTGTTTCTATGTTGACATACCGTTCAGCTCAGTTTCTGAAAACCTCCTCTCAGCTCTGGACTCGCCGACTGACCTGCAGTTCACCAACATTCGGACCAACTCCATCACCGTTCACTGGCAGGCTCCCATATCCCCCATCACCGGTTACCGAATCCGCTACCAGAAGACAAGTGGTGGGCGAACCAAGGAGGAGCGGCTCCCCCCGACCAGGAACCACTTCACTTTGACCGGACTGGAACCGGAGGCTGAGTACATGGTATATGTGTACGCTGTCAGCAATGACCAGGACAGCCAGCCGCTGACTGGAACACAAGCCACCAGTCAGTTCCTACAACTCACCTCTTTTTTTTTTGTTGTTATTTGGGATTCTGCCGCTTGATCCTTTTAATCCACGATTATGATTCATTAAATTCCTTTTGTATTGATCATTCTCAGTTTCCGACGCACCCACTGATCTTGAGGTAGTGTCATCGTCACCTACCAGCATCACCATCCGCTGGGACGCCCCCTCTGTTCAAGTCAATAACTACAGGATCACCTACGGAGGCACAAGTGCGTGGCTGTGATTCGAGTCAAATTTTGGCCCAAACCTGAAAAGCGCAAAGTTTCACAATAACATTTCATTTATTTGCATCTAGGCGGCGAGTCTCCAAAGGAGTTCACAATCCCAGGCACTCAAACCACGGCCACCATCACTGGACTGCAGCCTGGCACAGACTACACCATCACAGTTTATGCTGTTACTGCACGTGGAGACAGCCCTGCCTCCAACAGACCTGTCTACATAACACACAGGACCGGTACAGTGATGTGAACAACAACAAAAAAAATGCCACTTGGTGAAGAGACTGGTATCTGATTGTTAGACCGGGTCTAAAAGTTGCCGATAATTTCCCTTTTCTTCAGATACCGAGCCCCCCACTGACATGAAGGTCACAGACGTGACTGATAACGCCATCAAAGTGCGCTGGTCTTCGGCTCAGGGTCCAGTCAGAGGCTACAGAGTCACGGTTGTCCCCAAGAATGGTTTGGGACCTTCCTACTCTGAAGTAGTGGCTCCCCGTAAGCTATGCTGGACGTTTATGTAGCATTCTTAAATATGTAAGGTTAATTATATTTTCCTTACAAAAAATGACCTATTTTTTCCGTTGCAGAAACAACAGAAAAGACTTTCACAGGTCTGAATCCCCACGTTGAGTACGTTGTGAGCGTGTACGCCTTGGGCAATGATGGACAACCCTCTTCCCCTGTGGTGGAAAATACTGTCACTGGTTTGTTTAATTCAAATATCTAAAAAAAAAAGATGCAAGGATCCTTTATCCTTAGTTTATTTTTTGATTGAACATTATTACTTTGATTACTTCTGTGCAATAACAATGAGATGCAATAGAAGCACACGCTTTATATGTGAGGTGTGCAAACAAAAAAAACCCTTGAAAGGAAAGGAAAGGAAAGGGTGAAAATTTTTGGATAAGCTGCCACGATGTAAAAGGATTAAATGATGCACTCCAAGAATCCTCAAGCATCACATCATCAATGGCAAAAATTGTTTTTAATAATAATCGATGAGAGGCCAGTCCAGCTCCAGTGCCACAAACTGGAAAAAACAAAACAAAACACTGCACCTCCCAGTCACCACAGTAGCAGCGTTAAAATAACTTTTGTGGATACAGCCCCTGTGAAGGTAAAAGTAGACAAACACTTTCTGAAAGGCTTTTCTGGAGAGAAAAAACAGGTTTGAACAATTTAAAATTTGAGGTTAAAACGGTTTTGTAAGACACAGAATTTCTTCATGGGAACCTATCATCTGTTTTATTAGAAGTGGAAAACGTCAGACAAAAGGAGTTTGTGGTGGACTCTTCTTATGTTCTGAGAAATGTTCACACACTGTTTTTTTTTTTTTTTTAAGTGTCCGCCTTCTTAGAGCTGAAAGGACTAATTCCTTCCTTCCTCGTTGCAGCCATGGACCATCCCAAGGATCTGATCTTCTCTGACATCGACTCCACCTCCATGCGCATCTCGTGGGACAGCCCCGACGGCACGGTGACATCTTACCGCGTCTTGTATTCCAGCTCAGAGGAGGGCGAGAGAGAGCTGCGCCCGGCTCCCAGAGGTGATCAGGACAGCGCCGTGCTGAGAAATCTGCATCCTGGGACGGAGTACACCGTGAAGGTCATCGCCCTCAACGGCCGGACTCCCAGCGCACCGCTAGTGGGAACCCAAGCAACAGGTAGCTGTTTAGAAAACGTGGGCCTGTTTATGACTCAGTCAAATGGGAGTTTAACGTTTGCTGTGGTCAATCTGTTTTAGTAATCCCTGCGCCGACCGACATGGTGGTCTCAGAGGTCGGACCGTCCGTCTTCACGGTCTCTTGGATGGCTCCAAATGCCGCCCTGACAGGCTACCGTGTGGTCGTCATCCCCAAGAACGTTAACAGCCCCCGCAAAGAAATGAACGTTGCTCCAGATACCACCCGCGTAGTTGTGCCAGGGCTCATGGTAAACGGCGTTCGTGTTCGCGCGTAAATACTGAGATAATTACGTTTATCCAGTGGGTGAAATCTGTATAATGTCTCTGGGCTCTAGGTGGCAACAACATATCAGATACAGGTCTACGCCTTGAAGAACTCTGTCACCAGCAGGCCCCTGGAAGGAGAGACCACCACACTGAGCGGTCTGTGGCTTCCTAACTAACTCATATGTATTCATTATTTGCTTCTCAAGGATGAGACTTTTCTTTCGTAACCTTTCATAGCGGTTATTATTTCGAAGGCTCTGATGCACTTTCAAAGTTTTATTTTCTAAAACCATGCATCAAACTAGTTTTACATTCTACTGAGTCTAATACTGCTGGATGCATCTTACAGTCAAGAGGGAGGGGTTCCTTCCCACTGTCACCACGTGCTTGCTCAGGATGAGGGGTTGCTGCAAAGTTAACAACCGGGTTTCCTTTTTCACCAGTTAAGGTTAAATGATCATCTGAATTTGATTTTATTATACAATAACTGGACTCAGTAAATCTGAATCCGACAGTTCAATTGGATTGGGAGAGATTAGACTAATTTGCACTGAATTGAATCAATTTAGATTCAGTAGGTAGCTGTTTTTTTTTTTTTGTAAAGAACTGCGGCAAGTTAGAAGTAAGTGGCCTCTACGAAAGATTGCACGAAAGTTGAGCATCTTGGAAGCGAAATATGAAGTAATGAGAGACAATTAAGATCATGACATAAGCTGTCACATTTGTTTATCTTTACTGATGTGATGTTTGTCATTTGGCCACCTAGAGGTTAGTTCCGTTCGCCGACTGCGCATCTCTGACGTGGGAGAAACCTCTTTAACTCTGAGCTGGCGCAGCAAAACAGAGCCAATAACCGGCTACCTCGTTGAAGCTACGCCTATGAGGGGCACTCATGGCACCATCCGAAGGACCATACCAGAAGATTTGAACACCTACACTTTGACCGGTAGGCCTTGAGTCTAAACTAACTCAACTGGCTTATGCTTTTCTTCTGAGGTGCTTGGTTGTTTATTGGTCATGTTTCACAGTGTGCTTTCGCGTGTTTTCCAGATCTGCGGCCGGGCACTACTTACTCTATTTTCGTTTACGTGCTGAACGGAAACACAAGAAGCCCTCCGGCTACTGTTGTGGCTGAAACAGGTATAAAAGAACTCTGTGTGCCCAATCTTTATCTTTTAAGCTTACTTCAGAAAGTACCAAATGGGCCAACTTTACATAACAACTGCCCTTTGTTGTCGTTTGACTTTTAGAATTACATATTATTATACACAACGTACTGTGCATCTAAGAATAGGGGATAATAAGAAGTGATGCAGAAAAATAAATAGTTTTCTCTTATGTAAAAAAATAGATAAAAGAAACTCAATATAGTGTTAGTAGATGTGGACTACACTAATGATCACAGGACAAACATGTTAAATTGTGGGGCAAACTTTATGGCTTTCCTTTTTAATGCAAAGGTAATAAATTGGACAACGCCTTGACAGACCTGACAGATTTCTTCTATTTTTGCGTTTTTATCATGCTTAAATGTTTCAGGTCATCCAACCAATTTTTATTTTAGGTGAACCCGAGCAAACACAACATTCAGTTTTCAAATGATAATTGAATTCATGATTATCCTTGTGGAAGACGTCAGAGCCTTCTGGTTGATCTCGACTCCCTGGCAAAGTATGTTAGGCCCACGGTAACAAATTTTGGTTTCAAGACAAACAATGATTTTAAACTTGACGGTCAAATAAAGGCCGCATTGAAGTCTAGTTTTTAATCATTCGAGAAAAATAACAAAAATAGTAGCTATCCTTTCAAGGACACAGTTGGAAACAGTAATCCACACATTTATTTTATCGTGGTTGGTTTACTGTAACTCCCTTTATCTCAGAATCAGCCAGTCCTCACTTGCTCGTCTAAGCAGAAGCTTAGAGGAGACAGGGCCTTCTCTATTGGGGCCCTAAAGCTATAGGATGCTCTACCCGTGCACATACGAGAGGCCCCCCATTCTCCCTCTTTAAAACTTGTTTAAAAACTTACTTTTACTCACTGGCCTTCAAAGCAACTGAGATTTTATTTAATTTAGTTTTTACTGGTATGGTTTTTATCCATATTGGCATCTTTTTATTGTGTTTTGTAGCAGGTATCTTAATTTATTATTGTGTGCTTAGTTTTTCCATTTTATCCCTTGGTATCATTTTATTGTTTTGAGTGTTCCGCACTTTGTGTCAGCTGTGGCTGATGTTAAAGCGCTTTATAAATAAAGGTGATGATAGTGAATATTAAAAAAACCCAAAAAAACAACAACACATATTCAACCCAACTTGTCCCCATGTTAAAAAAATTTACCCCTAAAGCCAATACTTTGTGGTTCCAGCCTTGGCAGAAACAACTGGTATTAAACATGCTCTTTTTTTTTACTTTGCTGTTTGTTATCTATCCATTATGGCAAATCATCCAAGTCCTGAAACAGGAAAGCAGCCCCAGGCCATCACCAGGTTCCCTCTGTTTGTGGGCAACAGCTGGTGCAGTCGTTCAAAGAAGTCCTAAAGATTTAGAAATGTCTCTGTAATCCTGTCCAGACAGACATATGTCAGTGACTTGGTTTTTACCGTGGTTTGATTTCAATTATACAAGGGCATAATGGATTTATTAGATATTTTAACCCACTTGATGTTGTCTGTCAGGTCCTGTTTAGGTGATTTCTTTATTCCACCTATCTGGCAATAATTAGGCTTGGGTGGGATTTAAACACAGCATTTGGATTGAAGTCATAATTTCAACAAATCTAACAGGGGCAAATGATTGTTTTTAAGCACTGTATGTTGAACTAGCTAACAAGCAATTCAACTTGCACTGTATGTTGAACTAGCTGACAAGCAATTCAACTTTTTTTTTTTCTTGACAGCTGGACCCGTGGTCCAGGCTCCCACCGGCCTTCAATTTACATCTTTGAGTCCCACTTCCATCTCCTTCACCTGGCAGCCACCTCCCACACAAATCACAGGATACTTCATCACCTACGAGGAGAATGGAAGAGCCCCACAGGAGCTCTACCCACAGCCCCACCCTGGCCAAAACTACGCCACCATAAAGGGTACGTCCACACAACCCTCATTCAAATAACACAACTTAATTTCAGAGTGTGAAAAGCTTCTGGAGAGACCCACCCTTTGTACCTTCTGATCATGTAATTGTGCACTGATGAATTTAGTGGGCTGCTCAGATCATAACTTGGTTCATCAGGAGCAGTGGCTTAACTTATCTGTTGCTTAGAGGAGGAAAAAAATGGATAAACTCATTAGGAGGGCCAGCTCTGTCCTGGGATGCCCCCTGGACCCAGTGATGGTGGGAGACAAAGGAGTGTGAGAAAAATAACATAATTGATGGACAATGTCTCCCACCCCATGCATGGAGCTGTTGCAGTGCTTTAGTGACAGACTGCTGCACCCTAGAGGCTCAAAGGAGCGCTTCCACAGGTTGTCCTCCCAGCTCCTGTTAGACTTTACAATCTCTGCCGCTCACTACAGACTCAATAAGTGTGTACAAACATGCTAATGGTTGCACAGGTACTGATCCCGTCATAAATCGTTTTTCACTGTCTCCCAGATACTAAGGTGCACTTGCACATGCCTTAGCTACTTAGGGATGCTACTGTACTACCATGCATATTGCATGATATATTATTCCTTAAATAGGCCGGAGTTTTCCCACTGTTTAACTTGCATATTTCATCTTGTTTTTGGCAGAGTATGCCATGCTATCAATAATAGTGCAACATTTATTTATTTTTATTTTGGGCTTTCTGACCAGCTCACTCTCTGTCGCTTTAGAACTAACTTTTTTTTGCATTACTATTAATTGTGTGTAACTTTGCCTGTCTCTTTGCCATTGTCACGCCAAAATTTCCCCATTGTGGGACATTAAAGTAACTTCTGATCTTATCTTACCTCTAAATGATGCATGATTTCTCTGTTAAGGTCTGAGACCAGCCACAGAGTACATCATCAAGATCATCGTCCTTCAGAACACGGAGAGGAGCCAACCTCTAGTGGGAAAGATTAGGACTCGTAAGTGTTCGTTTAATGTACCTTTCACATAAAATAAAAGGTGTTTGCAGGTAAACGGGTTGAAAATGTCAGATTTGAGCCGCTGCTTTCTTTTGCTCAAATGCATTTTTTTTCATTTGCTGGCGGAGGCCTTCAGTCAAGCAGCATTTGGCTCCTAAAACCATAACATCTATTTTTATTTTGAATGCCTTCAAAAAATGTCATTCAAAATATCTGCATGCGTTTGTGTTGGTACTGTAAGAAGCGTTTGTTGAGGTTTAGTACCAAGCTGCATCAGTGCTGCCTCCTGTGTGGCTGAGACGGTAGAGCAGTTTGGAGCAGCTGAACTGTAGCTCCGTCTCATCTAACCTGCTTGCCTTAACCCCGTCTCTCCCGCTCAGAGCCAGACTCCTCGTCTCCCCTGCCACATCGCCCGGGGGGTTCTGGCGGGCTGGATGTGCCTGAACCTGACCTAGACAACCGAGTCCCGATAGGACCCAACCAGGATATAACTGGGGGTCAGATTCAGATTGTGGAGTACACCGATTTTAACAAGAATGGAGGCAACCCGCAGTCTCCCAATGAGCAAGTCCGTGAGCCCCTGGTCTTTGTCCCCCTCCCTGATCCAGAGGGTCGTAGAGAGCCTGTCTTGAAGCTCAGGTTTCCCATCGGATCCCCGCTTTTTAACGAGACAGGAGGGCCACAGGAAGCCCAGACTCAAACCAGTATCTCCTGGAAGCCTTACAAACAGAGCGATGCCTACCTGCTGTCCTGTAATCCCCTCACAAACAGAAACGAGAAGATGTTCCAGGTAAGAAGTGAGACCTACAGCTTTTAGTCCAAACAGCATGTAGCCCGAAACCTGTAACTTATTTCAAGGTCAATAATTTCTCCATATATAGGTCCGCCTTCCAGGCACAGCCACCACCGCCACCCTGATAGGACTCAGCCCGGGAGAAAACTACAATGTGATCGTGGAGGCCCTGCTGGGAGCGCTCAGACATAAGATTCTGGAGCAGGTCGTCACCGCTGGAAACAAAAGTAAGCGCAAAATTCAGGGAAGTAGGGTTACAGGGTGGGTCGTCTATGAGTGGCTGGGAAATGTAGTCTCCAAATATGACAGAGAGAGAGGAACTGTAACAACAATGAACTGTAAGAAACTAAAACATGGAACTGCGGTGGATGGTACGACTCCCGCTTGCATCAGTTGACATTATGAACTCTTTGTACCGAAATCAGAAAAAACGTCTTAAAATACAGCATTATTGATCTGTTTGGACATGAAACAAGCTCCTTGTAGTCATTAGTACTGTAATAATATTGAGCCCTCAGAAATGTGTCCTTGTTCCTTTTTTTTTATTGCAATCTCAACGAGCAATCTCTGAACAAATTATTACAAAAACATAAAACTGAAACATTCAGAATTCAAAACAATGCTCATTTACTCCTTTTGTTTCAATTACATTTTAACCTAAGGCAGATGTTAAAAAGCAGTTTCTGCTAATTTGGAAATATATATTTTTTTATTTTACATGTCACCATAGAATTTAGAACATCAACATGAAGTCTTTAAGTTCAGATGTCCTGCTTTAGGTGGAAACAGTGCTCAGAAAATGAAATGACTGAGGAGCTTTTAACAGGGCTCATGATGAACTGCACATGAGCAGCCCACTAAAACTGAAAAGATCCCTTGTGTGTGTGGATGCAAAGAGTGTCTTTGATAATAATAATAATAATAATAATAATAATAATAATAATAATAATAATAATAATAATAATAATAATAATAATAATGATAATAATGAAGGTTGAATTCATAAACGTTTGAATGGGACTCAAACTTCAAGCTGTAGTGGACTTATCTAGCATAATTTTCCGTTGCTCACTTTGTCACATACAGTGGAATCACGTGTTCTAGAAATACAGCAGAAATATATTAGTTTTTCTTTTCTTTTTTGAAACTAATTTCAACACCAAGATTATTTTTAAATTATTGTACATCTCTGGTTGGCATCCAGTATCGAGCTATTGAAAAGGAAATTGTATAAATGAACAGGTTAATGTGATGACTTGTGATCCCCCCCTTCTTATAAACAAATCTTCTGCCAGTATTGAGTGGGGTCCCGACCAGCAATGAGCCATGTTACGATGCCTTCTCTGCCACCTACCACGATGTCGGGGGCGAATGGGAGCGCATGTCCGAGACAGGCTTCAGGCTGTGGTGCAGGTGCCTCGGCGGCGGCCACTTCAGATGCGATTCCTCCAGTAAGTTTCGCGGATGCACAAAAAAATTAACGTAACCAAAGGTCTCTACAACGGTTTGCCTTGTATCACAGAGTGGTGCCATGACAACGGCGTCAACTATCGCATTGGGGAGCAGTGGGATCGTCGCTCCGACAATGGAAACTTGATGACCTGCACTTGCTTGGGAAATGGCAAAGGGGAATTCAAGTGTGAACCACGTGAGGCCTCGTTCGTACCCGGAGACATTTACTGCCTTTGTAGTGAAAGTTTGCTGAGTTTTTCATGCGCGCGCCTGTCCACACAGATGCGTCCGTGTGTACCGACGAGGGCAAAACCTACCAGGCGGGCAGCCAGTGGCAGAAGGAGTACTTGGGCAGCATCTGCACCTGCACTTGTTACGGAGGACAACAGGTGAGCCGAAACGGCCTTTCATTGGCGGTGAAGTTAAACAAATGTGCAAACGTGTGTCGTTTTATGTGCATCTTTTGTTTCCCACAGGGATGGCAGTGCGAGAACTGCCGCAGACCAGGTGCGAATGCCGACACCACCCTGCTGCAGTCCGTTAGATACGGAGAAAACACGCTCCGAAAAGTGAGTGGAACACTGCTTTTTACAACCATTAAATGGATGGGTGTTTTTTTTTTTCCTTCCTTGATGTTGCTGCACTGTTTGCATTTATATTGCGTCACTATTATTTTTCCAGAATATCCATTGCCCCATCGAGTGCCTCCGACCTGAACTGCTAGCGGATGGGATCGCTCCTCACAATTCCCAGAAATAAGTTCTCGTTCCGTCGCACGAACACCCGTCTTCGCTCCGTCACCGCCTCAGCTGCTGCTGCTGCACTGTCTCACCTTGTAGAAGCCCTGCCATTAGTGGGACTGCATTATCCCCCCCTTTTTTTTAACTAATATGTTCATGTAGTTTTACTGCCCTGCTGTCTGATCGGGCCAGATCTTTGTTGCAAAGCCAGTCAGTTCACTGTGGAAAACACCTGCCCAAAGCGTTCAGCATACTTGCATTAGACTCTGAACTGAGGGTACTGAAGAACTATTGGTGGTAAATGCATATAAGGCTATAAAGGTGACTTGTCACTTGTTTCGGCCGATACCTGTTGAATCTGTTCCTAATCATAGAACTAAATGAGCACTGTGTTCCAAAACGCTGTTTTTTTTTTATTGCCCATGAGCATCTGGTTCTCCTCTTCTGTAGCCTTTCTTTTAAGGCCGAGGTTGCACTGTGTGAGATTGACAAATGCCAAAAACCTCTGCCATTTTGCAGTTTGCCTTTTTAATCACGATAATCAAATGTTTAAAACTAGGATGTGAGAATGTGAGCCGTTCTATTTTTGTACTTTGTCCGTGCCAATGTTTCAGTCTTTTGACAAAAGAAGTGCCTTATTTTAATAAAGCTGGAGAGATTCTAAATTGTGAACACGTGTCCGTTTTTGCTGCCGTTTAATGACCGTTTAGGCAAGATTTCTGAAGTAAAAATCAGACTCGCCCGTTTTATAAGGTGCCCTCGTACAAATAGTTCAAAACAACTTTTGCACATGATCTTGCTTAAAATAAAATGCTAAGAAAATCTAAAATTATTGCTGCTGCAGCACAAAAACATTACTGCTCTATTTGTTGACTTGTATGCACAAAAATATAGAATAAATTACAAGCTGTAATTCTAGATTTCGAGTAAACCTTGTTATTGTGAAGACTGCCGTCCTGCATAGAGCAAAGGCTCAACAAGCTATTAGCTGGTTTATCAGCAGAGCTACCTACTTGGCTTGCCAGCCTGCAGTAAGGTGCTCTACGGCCATTTTGCTGGTAGGTTGCCCACTTTAATTTTAAAACTGCATCAATTTAAACATGGTGAGGGGCTCTCCTTCATTTTCCAGACTATAAGCAAGGAATAATTGAAAAACAGAATCTGGTAGGTTTTCAGCCAGCTGACTGATGGTGTGCAGCTACTCTTCGCTTCATACAGCCGATGAAAACCCATCTCTTCATCGCTCAGGATCTCATTACAAGAGAATTAAATTGAAGCAACGGGACGACAGAAATTGCAGCTGAGATGAATTTATTCAGAGGTGTAGAGCATTTTAACACCAAAAAGCGATTTATTCATGTATTTTTAACTATGTTAGTAAAAAAACAACAACACTTGAACTATGCTTTGTTGCAGTGATGGAACTATGACAAGTTAAAAAACACTCTGATTTTCTGGATTGATTTCTGTTTAGTTTTTACTAAGCAAGATAACAAATCAAGAAAAATAACCATTACTATCCAGCAGTTTATTTGACTTGTGCGTCCGAATGACCTACATTCAACCTTCACAGCTACTTTATAACTCACTCACATTAGAATGCAGCTAATGTAAACAAAAAGAAGTAGTGATTTCTACACTTCTGCATGGTAACAGTAGGAATGTCTGAGAATCAGAAATGTTAAGCCGCAGCGCTGCTCAGTGATGGAAAAGTCGCAGACTGGTGTGCACCAGAGTGATGCCCAGCTCATTGCAGGCCTTAATCACAACCTCATCAGCAGCAGAGCCCGCTGGAGCTGCGATGTACGCCACGCCGCTCTGCATGCAGCCAGAGAAAGAGGAAACAGGACATGTGGTTAACTGCAAAACTGGTGACATTCAAGCGTGCTTAAAAAAAAAAAACTAAAATAAAAAAGGCAGCCGTTTGCTGGTTATTCTACGCATGTCCGTGCTTAGGGCGCGATTTACCCGTTTGGCTCGATCTATGTTGTCTCTGAAGGGAAAGAAGGCGTCAGAGCTGACAGCGACGGCCTGCAGGGAGCTGATCCAGTTCTTCTTTTCGGTAACTGACAGAGGCGCCGGTACCTCGTCGTACATGGACTTCCAGACAGCCAAGTCTGGGCCCTGCAGGCACAAAACATTCATTTCTCCAATTAGTCATGGACTAATGCAAATGTTTCCCATTGAACGTCACAGTTTTCTACTGCTGGACTCAGTTTGGGCAGAACTAGAGTAAGATATACCATCATATTTTTTTTTTTTTTTTTACAGCATACAGTTCTGCCTGCACACGCAGACACTTCTGAACTACTGAACATCTTGTCCTCCTCACCTCGCCGATGGTGTCGCTGACATACTGGTCGACGGCGTTGGCCATCTCTGCTCGCTTCACACCACTCCGAAACGTCATGTTCAGGACACGAGGGTGGTGTCTGAGCCACCAGTTGTCCGCCTTGTCGCCCGCCAGCCGCGTGCAGTGGATACGAGACTGCTGACCGGCGCCGATGCCAATGACCTGCAGGCGCCACAGCTGGTTGGAAAAAAACTCAGACTGAGGCGGATCGGTTCGGCTGATCGGCCTGGGCTCACCTGTCCATCTTTAGCGTAGCAGACTGAGTTGGACTGGGTGTACTTGACGGCGATGGTGGCCACAGTGAGGTCCCGCACAGCTTCCTCAGAGAGCTTGATGTTAAAACCAGACAAAGAAGAGTCAGCTTTGCTCAAATCAGGCTGTGCAGGGAAGCGGAGGAGCGTCACAGAGACTCACCGAACCCTGGGAAACCACGTTCTTGAAGAACTCCTTGTTGATAAGAGCGCCGTTCCTCTTTTGCTTGAGGTAGAGACCAAACAGCACTCTCACCTCGGCGTCGTCCGGCTCGTAGTCTGGATCCATCTGCAATAAAGAAGCAATTTTATGGGGAAAACCATTTTTTATATAAAAAAGGAAAAGCCTTAAACCGTAATCTGTCAAATAGAGCTCGACATTTTGTGTCACTTCTTAGATTATGTAGGAAAAAAAAAAAGAAAGAAAAGGTTTTCTCCATAAAAATTTAAATTTTATCAAATTTCTTTTCTTAACAGTGAGGGTTATTTGCACAAATAATCACCAAGTCCCGTTAAAAAGTAGAAGACTAAAAAGTATTACAGCTGAGTATTAACAGAACCTCGACCAAGTTAAATATCAGGCTGCGATTTAAGAAACCAAAACCATCCAAGTCTGCCACAATAGCATTTGACCCCCCCCCCCCCCAAACACACTAAATCTAAACAAATGAAGACTTAAGAGCAAAGTTAAAACAGGAGCAACCTCCGCTTCAGTGACACTTGGCCATGTTCACCTGAAGCACGCAGTAGTTGCCGTTCTTCTTTTTGGAAAGAATTTTGAGCGCCTCCTCCTCATAACCAGGAGCTATGATGCCATCCGACACCTGAAAATGACCAGAGGGCAATAAGCAGTTTAAATGTTCAGTACTTCAAGATAAGAAATATTGTCTCCTGTTTATATTATTATTATTTTTTTTTTTTTTTAATACCTCTCTTGATATAATCTTGGCAGTAGGAACATCGCAAACATCTGACAGAGCAATAAAATCCCCAAAAGAAGACATTCTGTCTGAGCCTGGAGACGCAGAAGGAGTTTATTAAAGCCAGTGATTAGATCCTCCACACATTTCTGTTCATAAACTCGGCGGCTCTGACCTCTTGCTCTTGCGTACGCGGTGGCCAGAGGGGTGAGGTCCTTCAGTATGTCATGAACCATGCACACTTTGGCTTCCTCCTCACTCAGAGGAACTCCCACTGCGGCTCCTGCAGCCCGGAGGTGGAAAAAAAAAAATTCAGATTTAGCGTCAACGATCCCTCCCTGAACATATGAAGGAGCGCGAACGTCTAGGATCTTACCAGCAGGGCTGACGTGCTTGAAGGAAGCGGCAGCAGCCATACCGAGGGCGCCTTTCAGCTCTCTGACCAGCTGCCAGGCGTTCAGAGCGTCACAGAGGTTGATGAAGCCTGGAGAGCCATTCACCACTAACAAACAGGAAATATATAGTTAAATAAAATCTCTAATTATTCAAGAAGATTGCTTAGGAGAGGAGACAGCAGAACAATCTTATTTGACATTTCAGACTTTTGCCTGTTTCTTCTGGAATTTTGATTGTTTATCTTTGGGAACAAGCATTCTGATTGCAATGTTTACTCTACCCACTTGCCCTTAATGCAGGTAAGATTCTAACATACTTTCAACTGAACTCTGCAAGAGGCTTAATTATATCTGTATAATTCTGCAATTCTTTAATATTTTTAAAACATTAGGAATTAAAGATGAAGCCATCAAAGGTTAGAATCATCCATTCGTCGGCACTGATGACCGATCAGCAGGTCAAATTCGTAATCTGATTTGTGTTCTACAAACTTTGTCACTTTCCAGTCAATAAACACATGAACTAACCGCACTTTGATGCACTTTTTGAGTTTTGGAAGATTAAAATAAATAAATAAATAAAAATCGGACAAACCTTATATGCTTTGATGGACAAACGGGGACAATGTTGCAATTCCTTTATTTTGATTCAAAATCAAATAAACTGGAGCACATTTGTATTTTTGTGTTAAGAAATAAAAAGCATTTTTAAAACTGAAATCTTCTTAATCAAAGGGGTAGGTCAGCCTCAAAGAAAACGTGAAATGTTCTGAACAAATATAACTATGTCCACTAATAATAATAATAAAAGACTTAGACTGAACCCATTAGCTGTTCTCCGTTTGACCAGAACCGATAGAAAATCTGCTATACTTTAGCTGCCCAATATTATATAGCTATACAAATAAATGCACTCTTTAAAGAGCTCAAGAGTAAAATATTCCAGTTAGTGGATGCATTTGTACCCTTGAGAGGGAGCTTGGAGCGCAGTGTGTAGATTTGGGCTGGCGCTTGGTGGGGGTTCATGCCATAACGGAGGGGCAGCTGGGACACTCCACGACTGTACTGCCCACGGAAATAGTCCGATATGGCCTCGTCGTACTGCGCTGTATGCGTGAAGGCCTGAAGAGGAAATAAAAAGACACAAAAAACGTGTCAAATTAACTTAAGTCACTTACAAAACATTTTAAAATCTCATCAAAGAGTCAGAAACACTTTGGCAGTAATTCAGCTAATGGTAAATTTCAGAAGAGACTCGTGTTTGCAAAACTACAGCGAGCAGTTAAGGTTAAAGTTCACAGGGCCTGAAATGCCAGAACTGTGACCCGTTTCAACACCTGCGATAAAAAGGCTAGTTCGGACTTTATCCTATTCTTACCATCACCTTTACACACACACACACACACACACACACACACACACACACACACACACACACACACACACACACACACACACACACCAAGAAAACAAACAACATAAAGCCCTCCTTATGGATCCCCTCCCCTCACTACCCATATATCCCCAGGAAAGACTACTGCTAAATAAACCAGCTGCAGTCAGATATCCTTAGATTTAAGGGACACACAAAAGCACCAGAATAACTTTCATTTTCAGACCAATTCCTCATTACACAGAATGACAACTCAGGCACAGTCTTGTTCCAAACTGCATCTTTGATCTGAACAAGTCTAACCAGACTCATACTTAAGGTCAAACGCTTTTATTTTATTTTTTTTGTGCTTGACCGAATAATGTGAAACATCATTTTAATAATCTTAACCGCTACTTTAATTAGTCAGTGGAGCTCAGAAAAATATATTTTAAACTTTAGACTGGAATGCATGGCTGCACCAATGGGAACATCGACAATTTTGTACTGTTTATCGTTTGGACCATAAGAAACACTTCATGCTCTTCATATCCACACCATCTGATTAATAATCCCAAAAAACGGTTACTTTGTCAACCCAACAGGCCTAAATTATAAAATACTAATTATACTTTCTGTAAAAGGCGTAAGAAAGTAAAAAATAAAACAGCTAAATCTTACCTAAAAAAGTTATAGTCATTTTTAATGAAATCTTCACCTATCGGGTAAAGAGGTTTGAAAGACCTGCAACATCAATACCAAAACTGGAAACTTTTTTAAAGAAGTCGTCTTGTAATCTCCACACTTTTCAGCATGAAGTTAGGACACAACCCAGACATCTGTATGCGGGATTAAATAAGCCTCAACAGCTCAGTGAGTGTTCAAACCCTTCTTTCTGCATGTCGTCTTTCACCGATATAGTCACGTTAAAACCACGGTTCCTAGAAATCATTTTAAAAATTCACACTTTTCCACAAGTCATGAAACAAACCGATGCGGAAAATGGCTTCTAGTTTCTACGTGAGGTGTGGGGGCCTTTTTTAAAATACGTCAACTCTATTTCAAAATCTATAACTTTTGGGCTTTTAAAGGATTTAAAAATAAGGACTATAGTATCCTATAACAAATGGAGATCATTTAAAAACAGTTTGTGAACTTTGGGCAGTAAAAGGGAAATAGAAGCTGTTTTAGAAAAAAAAGTTATGTGGGGAAAAACTTAGTTTTCTAACATGGCGAGTCCAAACCTAAAACACTGATGATCAAAATGTTTAAATCAAACTGGGATGAGGCAAAACAAAAGATATGGTCTATCATTTAAATGAAAACCCAAGAGAAAATCCAACAGTTATTCTTTATTTGAAATCTTATTCTTTAGAAAAGTCTGGAAAAAAGTATAAAAACTTCCCATAGTTTTCCTAGACTGTGTGGTATCGCTATTAAACCCTGTTGTGACTCGTTTTAGCTCCAATTAAAACAACAAATAAAAATAAAAATAAAAAAAATGCTCACTTTCAGGGCCAAAGACCTGCGAGTTTCCAGGACTGTATCTTTGTCTCCTGAGTTCTCCATCTCCTTGGCCACCAGTGAATAGTCTGCAGGATCGCACACAATGGTGACCCGAGCATGGTTCTTAGCTGCTGCTCTCAGCAGAGTCACACCACCTAAAGAGACACAAACCGGAAGGTTTTCTCTGAATAATGCAGTTTACTGTACCGTTTAGAAAATTTACTTTTTTTCCCCTGAACAGACAGCCTGGAAACTCTCTTTAGCTTGACTTGCCGATATCAATCTGCTCCACGGCGTCCTCCACAGTAACATCTGGGTTTGAGACGGTCTTTACAAATGGGTAGAGGTTGCAAACCACCACTCTTAAAAAAGGGACAAACAAATAAAAAAATAAATAAAACAGAAGCTTACTAACTCAAGAAAAACAAAACCCAGAAACTTCATCTATCCAGGATCAGCATTCAGCTCGCTGCATTCATGCAACTCCACGTTTTAGATGCTTATGGACGCAGTCATAACGTCAGAGCTCTGGACTCCTCAGGGTTTAACTTTGCGTTGTTGGCTAAGAGTGAATAATAAAGTTTCTTGTGCTTTTAATTTACACCTACAGATCTTAGGAACAAATATTTCACGAACACTTAACAATTTTACAGCCATGTGAACTAAATTTCTGAAGTCACCGGCGGTTATCACATCCTCCCTGTGCTTCCTACACAACAATAAGCACTGGTTATCACAGCTGGAAGGAACCTGGATATGTATTATTGATCTCATTTCACTGACTTAAGCCAGACTTTCTCCGACGCATCATAAAGCCAATTTGTGGGTTACGCTTTGTCCAGAACCTAGCGATTTAGCTCCAAAAAAAAAAAAAAAAAAAAAAAGGCCCTTGGCAACAATATGTGATTGAATCGCTTTCTGTTGGTCCCAAGCAAACAGGAGTCACAAGATAGTCAGCAGTTCCCAAATTATCAAGACGCCACATCCAATGCACGTGCTTGCTGATAACAGAGGCACGCACAGCACTTAAATCTAATGAGCTTGAAGGAGTCCAAGCCTTGGGTTAAATGCATTTTTGTTCTTTAATTAAGTCAATCTAGCTGCAGTTTTTTCTTCTCTGCTTTTACATTTACATTTTTTTTTTTTTTTTTTTTTTTTTAATGTTTAAAGCTTGCAGAGGTTTGCTCCTCACCTGACCAGGCTGTATCCCAGTTTCTCCATGTCTGCAGAGTCGGAGGCGCTTTTCCTGGCCAGGATGCCTCCGTGGACAGCGGGGTGCAGGGTCTTCACTCTGCCGCCCAGCATCTCCGGGTGTCCCGTCAGCTCGGACACATCCCTGGTACACAGCAGAGGCACAGGCAGCTTAGACGGGCACGGATCTGACACACACAATTTTTTCAATGCAACCGCGGAGAGAGAGCGTCTGAAGTCCCAAACCTGACAGCCAGTCCAGCATCGCGCAGCGCTTTGGCTGTGCCTCCAGAGGCCACCAGAGACAGCCCCGCATTCACCAGCCGCCTGGCGAAGTCCACCAGCCCAGTTTTGTCCGACACGCTTAGAAGAGCTGCAACGACAGAGAGCATGCCTCTTCATTCGTTGCAGACTCATTTGAAATATGCATATCGGGGGAAGTAAAGCCATCCACGCTGGCTCAATGCTAGCCGCTCAGCTAGCTCTGCGCATGTGGCGGAGAAACTTTGGGAGAAAGACGCTCTTACCGAGCTCCGCGGAGGCCATGTTCACAGTCGGAGGAGGAGGCTTTGTCTGCGGGTCAGCTGGCTTGATCTGCGGAGGCTGTTTCAGTTTCAGAAAGCGCCGAAGAGCAAAAGCTGCGAGACTGTGATCAATCTGCAAACTTTTCAGGGATTCCTCATCATGCGCTCCCGGGAACCGCCCCTCTGAGCTCGGCGGCCCGCCCCGCATACCGAGCGCACCCCCAACAGAACCAAACAACGCAGAAAATGCGCATTTTTTTACGCCACAAAAACCGCAAGAAATAGACGGGGAGTTTTATTTACTCAAGGGAAAGAAATATTTTCTTAAAGGCTTCTTAAAAATACACAGTTAGGACTTTAAGCGATTATCCAATCAGGGTTCTCCAAGATTTGGGACTCATCTTCATAGAACCTTTGAGAAAACGTTTCCTTAATATCCATAACATCACATTTTGAAACAGAGAACCTTTGGAGAACGTTCTGTAAAAGTGCTTTAAGGTCGGACCTGAACTTTAAGAGAACGTTCTAGTTGATGGTAACTTTTCAGAAACATGTCACTGAAGGTTCATCAAGGTCAAGCAGGAAAGCTTGACCTTGAAATCCCAGAAGATGTCGACAACTGAGGAACTTTGGTACATACATTTTCAGTATATTCAGGAATGTATATGTTATGAACAGCAAATATTGCTTATCCACACATTTGTGGTCTGTTTTCCCTCTGACTGTGTTTTTGTGAAAGCTCCATCAGTAAAAAGCCCAGTTTCCCTATTTTCCAGAGGTTAACCTGTTGTTCTTGCCACACTGATATTTTGCACCTATATTAAAAAAATTGCTCTCTTATATTTAAGGAAATGTTATCAGTTCAGACACAACGAAGGCAACAACACAAATTAACGTCATATTATTATCAGTTTGCCACCCAGTATTTAAAAGCTACATCAAAACCACCAACATAAATCTACGAACATTTAAATGTTATTAAACAGAACGAAATAAATCTAAGTGAAAATAAAATGAAAATCACACAACAACATATTTGAGGAAATAGTAATAAAAAATGTCATGTCTAAATAGATAACCGAACTTTGATGGTGTCTTCTTTTATTTGTCCACAAGGGGGCAGACGTGAGCCGTGTACGCAAACGGGGCGATAATGGATGTTTCTGTTCACCAACCTGCGTTTCAAATCATAAACATAGATAAATGAATATCGCGGTGTGTCTATTTTTAAATGAATATACCAACGTTGGGTTTAAAGTCGTTTTGCATGATTAAAGCTTTTCAAAACACGGGGGTAACTTTAAATCCCTCTAACTGATGAGCCACCCTGAACCAGTGATGGAAAACCAAAGAACCCGGAATAAAATGCTACTTCTCTCGCCTTCTTGACGCAGGTTGCATTTTTCTGCAGATTATCGGGAGCTGAAGGTTACGGTGACACCAAGATTGACACCATTCTAACTATAATTGCTAGAACACCTGTAACGCATATTTTCCCTGCAACAATAAATGACGCCCATGAAAATATTCCCTCCGTTGACGCCTTCTTCAATAAACTTTACTGAGGGAGAAAAAATAAATGCTGCCTTTTTTTTTCCTGCTTTAGAACAGCGTTTTGAGTCGGACAGATGTGGATTTATCGGGCACCGCTGTACTTGTCCATTAGTTAAGTGTGTTACTGTTTCACCGTGCCGTGTCTACGGTGAAGCACCCTCGGTGGACCCAGTTCGTTTTACCCAGTCAGGCGACCCCCACTTACTTATTACCTTGAATGTAGGACGCATAAAACAGACAAGTATGCTTTTAGTTATATTTTATCTAGGTAAAGACAGAGAAATAGTTACAGTCACACCAGCGCTGATGGGCCCCTGATCGGCAGGAGGCCTCGAGTGCTCATCACACAAACATTATAAAGGGATCTCGGGACACACCCATACAAGGGCGGTACACATCCAAACTGTGACATCAGCAGGGAAGCTGTGTCACCTCCGGGGTGGTATCTGATAGATATGTGCCAATCTTTTGGGTCAGTGCCATCTAAGTGTGCCATGCAGTTCTGGGATAAACAGCTCGTTCCACTTGACCTTGTTGATATCCTAACAGTCCCCCTGATGATGTGTCATTATGGCACATCACCAAAGATGATCAACCAGTGGAACGACAGCTCTCAGTCTGTCCCTCTCCCAGAACAGTCGGTCATTCCGTCCAGTCCAAGCAATCCAATCACGTCAGCTTCCGGCTTCCAGAGTCCATCCATCTGTGATCTCCATGGCAGTCGATAGTGCGTTTCAGTCTCTGGGGTCACACAGTCTCTGCTGGTGTGACTGAAAAGCACTTTGTAAAAACAGTCCAGTTGTCCGTTAGCCCCCCCTGTTGGTGTGCCCCAAAGGCACATCACAACGAAAATAGTTCCAAGAAAAGGGCCGGACAAACCACAATGGAAACATCTTAGCATCAATCAGCATGAATACTTCATAATTTTTTACTCAAGCCCACAGTCCAAGCATTTTATCTACAATTTAGGGTTCAACTATTCGAGCTAGGCCTGTTTTAGGTTCCTATGCGCACATTATTTTAAGTTTACTTTAGACTATATAAGCTAAAGGTGTACCTTAATCAAGGCCAAATTCGTCTACTCTACCCCCACCCCAAGAAACCTCCTACTCGGTCCTCCACTCTCCATTCCTATAGAAAACCATCCATCGCTTTCAACCTCACAAATCCAGGAGTACCAGTAGGGGGCATCATAGGGCAGGCTGAGTCTTCATCACAAAAAACCATCTCTAAGAAATGGCAAAAAAGTGATGGAGCCCCAGTCAAGGGCACTCCCACTCTGGGCCAATCTGAGCGAGAAGACACCCTGTATTGAATCTAGAAATTAGCCTTACCGAGTAACTTATGGATCTGTGATAGCCATCAGATCCTGGTTTTCTGTATAACAAAGCAAAAAGATTGCAAGAACTGCAGGTCTTGGTGTGTGTGTCTGTAACAGAGAGTTTCCATTCTTAGTCATAAAGCCATAGCGATCAACATAATGCAACATCACAGTATAAACATCATAACACATAAGATCAAACATGGTGATGGAAGTCAGTGGAGAAGAGAAAGGAAAAAATCAGTTTTGTGATATAAAAAGAGTCTGTACGTCAATAACGCAAGTAAAAAACGTCAGGCCAGTCTGAGCACGTGGCAGACAGGAATCTATTCGCGCATAAGTGGTCAGCTCAGTGTTCTCAGGCAACTGCTCCTTCATGGCAAATCCATAGGTCTCTGGCATGTACTCCCAAACTTCTTAAGTCCTCTTCTTATTCCTCAGCATGGACAAAAACGATTTAGTTGGATGGTAATGAGTGTCCTGTCCTTTTTCAGGCAATAAGCATTTTATCCCCAGGAAAATGCTCTGTTGAGATGGTTGGCAGACACCAGGCCTTGTTTACTGTTGGATAACAGAAACAAGGTGTAATTAGTGTTCTTATCAAGACTCCCAATCCTTCTTTCAT
The DNA here is from genome assembly GCF_011125445.2 of Fundulus heteroclitus. Lineage (NCBI taxonomy): Eukaryota > Metazoa > Chordata > Actinopteri > Cyprinodontiformes > Fundulidae > Fundulus > Fundulus heteroclitus. The sequence continues at coordinate 153,220 of NW_023396668.1, read as the reverse complement.
TTACCTTCTTCAAACACTTTCACATCCAGATATTTCCGTTCACAATTATTATGCTCTTAGCTTAACCTCCTTTACTGTAATCATTAGATCTTGCATTACTCTTATATAAAAGGAGAAATCTGAAAGTTCAACATTATCTGCAGCAGCATTTCTCTATAGTTCTTTCCCATGTGTGTCTCACCTTACAATTGTCCAACAGTTGAAAAGATCTCTGCAATAGAAATTTATCATCATATGTTTCATGGCTACTGTGACACGGTTCATCTCAATTTATCTAGCACACAAGGAATTGTATTAAAACCTTTCAGAAACTTCTTACTGAACCAGCTCCAAAATACTTCACATTTTTCTAAAAAGCCCAACAGAAAAACCCTTAAGTTTGTAAAAGAAAGCTCTACTATGTATATTTGCAGAACAATGATATGATATTAATCAGAAGCAGCCCTATGTACTTCTTGCCTTATTTTGAAACGCTCAGCTAAGAGAAAGGAAGTCTGTGCATGCCCCTCGCCCACACGGAGTTGTGATTGGTTGCTATTCAGGAAGTGGGTGTAGCCCAGGGCGGAGACAGGAAGTAGTTCTATGAATCACTTTCAGCTTGACGTGCATCAACCCAAAATACTTGTAGTTGAATGCGCCCTTCACCTGAAGCGAAGAGCAATTCTAACCCCATTAATTCTTGATTTTTTAATCACTTCTGCCTGTTTTAACAGACAGCTTTTGTAAACAACCCTGGTTTTATCTTATGTCCCCCTGTTTGAATCTTGTTTGAAACAAACCTTTAAACTGTAGTATGCTGTGAGCAGTAACTCATTGTTGCTTATTAAACACATCGCCCCCTGACCATGTAAGTAGCTCCATACTGCTCTAGGTCTTTAAACCTTTTTCAGTCTTTCAACATTAGTTAAATTGATAATACATCCAAGCACAATTATATCCCCAAGTAATTCAACCCTTTAACAAGTATCTAGTTCTTGTTCTCATGTGTTTAGTTTATCCTTGAAAAACTTTAAGCAGACATTACTCCGAGTGATTTTCTTACATTCTCATACATTTATTATTATTACCTTTGTGATCTTATATCACCCAGTGATCTATAAATCCTTATTTTATGTTTGCACCGTCTTGTCCCAGCAGATTAAAAATTCCCATTTTAGAATTTGCTTTTTTGTTTCATCAATCACTGTCTGTTGTGATTATTGAAGAAATTGTGCAGTTCCTTTAAACCCTCTTAAATATTGACCACCCGTTGGTAAATGATCAGCTTTAAGTTTTGCCCTTCTTCTAATTCTTTGTTTAGCCTTAGTATCTGCACCTTAAATTGACGAATAGTGGAATTCTTTGTATAAACACTTCTCTATGTCCGTATTTGTTTTGGCCTCTATAATTTTGTTCTTTGCATTTTAAGTGTGAACCTGGTCAGGATAGAGAAAGTCATCTCCGATGCTCCTTTTGGCAACCCCAGCAAACCCAGACATAAAATTGTTCACAGTCAGTGTTAGGTTACAGGTAATCCCTGTGGGAACACGACGTCGTCTCCTTGGTCCAACCTGGTTCCAAGCGCCTGGGTCATCGAAACACTCCACCACCTGCGACAAATCTCTGACATTTTCAAACCACAGCAGCAATTCCTGGGTGTCCACACCCCCTGTCTGAAATGTCTCTCGTCGTAAGCCCAGGCTTTCAGTTTATCTCCTCTTTAGTGTCCCCCTTTAGAGCCCATTCACCCCAAAGAGTCCAAGAGTGTGTTCTAGGTGCGTTTCCTGAACGCCAACCTCTCCATGTCATGTTCGTGAAACCCTGTAGTTGAATTCCATCACCTGTGAAGCAAAGCAGTCATGCATAGTTCTTTTCAAGAATTTCTTTATCACAGCAGGAGTGTCACTGTCTGATGCCATTGCAGCTCTGATGTTCCTCAGAGCCAACCTTCATGCATTGATATCATGTTGGAGCTGTTATCCTCATCTTGTGTCCAGGAGTCACTTCTGCTGTCCTGACCAGATTCCAAATGTCCAACTAATCTAATTGACCTCATTACTTTTCTGCATGTACAAGAGGACGATCGTTAGATTATCCTGGTCTAAAAGACCACTAGGTTAATAGATGGCTAAACTATGTTTATGTGTTTTTTTTTTCTTCTGGATGTTTTAACATTTAGTTAAAGAACAACTATTGTGCTATTTTGTGTTCAAACAGATAGTTGTTAAGTCTTCTCAAACCTTTTAGGTAACTGCGTACAATTCCAAACTATTTACACTGGTGCTTCAATCCTAATTTACCCAAGTTATTTATTAGAATAAGGCATTATTATTCTAAACTTCCAGTTTTATCCATTTAAGTCCTTAACCTTTGTGTTGCTTTACATCCTAATAATTAATTTCTTAGTTGCGCCTCTGCTTACTTTAAGATACCCAGTAAATGTTGTGCTCACAATTTCTCCTTCGCTTGAACAAGGTTAAAAGGTTTAGAGTTTATTCTGCTTATATTGAAATATTAGCTTGCTCACTCGTTCGTTCATTCGTTTATGCTATTAACTGTTGCTGTAATGCCTACTTTAACTTTTTCGCCCATTGATGTTATAGCATACATTGTTCTTATCCACTTTCCTTTTACGTTTAAACGGCCCCTCTATGTAATCCCCTTACTGTAATCCCCAATATAAGTTGTCAAACCTTTTAGGTTTAGCATAATTACTTAAGCTGCTCTATGCTCTCATCCCGTAACTTAATATTTCGGTGCAAAATGGATGTCTTTTAGCGGTTCCCCCCTATTTCTTCTCATGCATGATGTATTTAATGAAGCTTATTGTATCTTAAAGGTGCCTCTTTGAATCTACTTCAAAACCCCTTGTGGGGTTAATAAAATTCCAAAACATATCTATATGTGTTTAAATGATTTAAATAAAAACTTTGTTAGAAAAGTAAAAGAAAATCCTTCTTATCAGCGGCCCAAAATCTCTACCAGCTTTGTTTCCAGACCAGTACCACTTGTCCGAATGCGTTTGACCCTCTTATCGCTCGCTAATAACAGCTCTGACCTGAAACAATTAACATCCTAGGGGTTTAATAATAATCTTGATTGCTTTTAATCTGAAAGTTTTTTTTTCTAATCGCATCCGCCAATGTGTATGTTTCTAATGTGTGTTTTGTGTTTTAATTATGTGCAGGAAAATCTGATGTGAAATGCAGAAGGGGTGTCTGCCAACTCATCTTTGTTTCGTGTTGCGGTCCATTGAAGGTTATCCGATGCCTCTGTCTTTGCCCCCGCAATTAGTTGTCCATTTTCAGTCCTCATGTCTCAGTTCAACAGCACAACATCGTTCCAGGACAAGCGTTGTCCATGAATATTCTTTCTCCAATCGTTGTGTCTGAAACCACAAGGAATTCTGCCAGCATTTTGCCAATATGGATTTTGTCCAAAATCAAATTGTCTAATACAAGAATTGTCCATCTTCATCCGTAGTGTAGTGTAATTAAGTTGAAAAGAAAAATCAAAACAAAAATTACAAGAAAACTGTCTCAAAACAAAATCAACCACATCGTTCCCTCTAAAACAAAATTATTCTTGAAGTTTTTCACCTTTACCCCAGATCTTGATCCCTTAAAAATTTATCCAAGCAAAATATTTTACAGACAGTTCAACCTCTTTGTATAAGTTCATTAATAAAAAGCATTTCTCTTAACCTTGTAGCATCACATTCCCCATTAAACCTCTATGCAGCTTCTGCAAAAATTACTGATTTTTTTTTTTTTTTTTTTTTTCTAAATTTGATTAAAAACTGGATTAGGCAGGAGTCAAGTACATCACCTTTTTCTCCGTCCTCTGGACCACTGTGGCACCGCTTGGTACTAACTTGTCTCTGAGAATGCCTAAAAAGAGACTAAAATCTCTCCGTTAGCACATTCCAATTATATATGACCAGGTTTCCTTGCAAGAAAAAGCAGAGAACAGGATAGAAATGTTAATGTGAGTCAGTGGAGAGTGGAACAGTTGGAAGAGGTACATGAACAATTTCCAAAGCCACCTTTTTACCTCTAGAAGGATACTGAATACTGAATTGTACTTTATAAATAAATTTGCCTTGCCTTGCCTAGAAGGTCTCGATATTACCTGCCATAAGTTTGTTAAAACTTAGCATAATTTGGTCACTTTTGTCAATCCCTGCACGTCCATTTTAGATCATGACTTCTTACCATACGGCCTGAAAGAGCTCACTTTCCAGAGTCTTCTGTCGGAACAAAAGGTGGCTCTACAGTTTCATCTCACATCATCTAAAAGAAGTAACTCAGAGAAAAACAATTCTGTTAGTGTATTAGGTGACAAAAGAAAACCTGGTCTTTTTTAGTGTCTTGGTTCTTAACGTGATGTGTCTAAGTTCTTGGTTGGTCCAGGGGAGGTAGGAATCTCTCGTTCCTTTTCTTTCAGCGTTTTGTATTAAAACTTCTCATTGTCTTAAACTATCTGCCGAGCAACCTCAAATGTTGTCACTTTTTTTTTTTTTTTTTTTTTTTTTTGCCGCTGGTGATGCAAAAATTAAAGCAAAGGAATCATTTAACAAAGAAATAATCAAAATACACAAAACAATAAAAACCCGAAAGTAAAAAGTCTCCCCAGGAGTGCAATCTGTGTGTTCCAATATCTTATAGCATTCTTTTGATTTCTCTCTAGTTCTTTTGATCATGCAAACTTAGTTATTAATGCTTTTCAATCTTAATTGGTCAAGGGTGAAACTTTAAAGCAACCATTTTCTCTTTCAGGCTTTTGAGCTTCTGGTGTTTTTCTATACATGATAAGAGTTTTCCCCGTAATTCAGCACATTGAGAAGGTGGCTTTATTTTATTTTTTTCCCTCTGACATACTTTTCGTGCCCCCAGGCCAGAACACACAGACCCAGCCTTGCCATAAACATTCAGATGTTTAAATCATGGTCAGATTTGTTTATCATATCTATTGTCCTGTTTCAGATTAAACTGACCCTCTGAGGCTTGCCTCAGCTCAGCATAACTAATAACATCAGATGCTTTTGTAACCGATGACATGCTTAATGTGGCCTTGTGATATCTTGACACTTCTCAAAACTTCTCATTAGCTGCTTTCAAATCCCCAGTAAAAAGAAATAAAATAAATTAATACAGAACCCTTAGAAAAGCAACCATATTTAGTCCCATACAGTTTGTTTAAAGCAGTTTGTCTCATCTATTTAAATCAAAAATCATGTATATCTTAATGCTCTTAAATTCTTCTTTTTAGGCAGCTGTAAAATCCTTAGTTAAAAATCTCCCCTTTAAACATATCCCATCCAGTTCCATTTCTCCCAAACATTCTCCCATATGCTCCCCATATGCTGTTTGCCATTTTATTAATGTTCCAAAATTACAATATAAAAGCTTTTACTCTGTTATTATTTCAGCTGTCATGAATTCATTGACAAACACAAGCCAAACGCAATCTAATAGCATAACTGAATACAGCCCTAACGCCTCTGGTTACTGTTCTGCATAATTAAGCTCCAAACAACAAAAACCTTTATCCCCAGTCCCAAGTATTTCTTACAGCCCTGGGATATTTTCTGTTTAAGACACGTTAGCATATCTCAGTGTAACAATTTAATTTGGCCGGATGTTTAATGTGGGAAGAAAACAAACTGTTATTGAAATCTCTCTTTACCTTTCTTCAGCTTTTAGTTAACGTAGTTCATGATTAAAAATGTCATTTGAATTACGGAGCTGCAGTTCTCCCAAAACAAATGAACATTCTGAAACCATGAACATCACACAGACGAACGTTTAGTTACATACGATACACAAATACATACATTTACATACAAAGATGACATTCAGACAGACAAACACGTGCAGGCCTGCTTTTTCTGACTGTCTTAAATAGTTCTATGTTTTTCATAGTTTTTAAACGTCTATAGCAACGCCGAAAGATGTATTTTCAACATGTTAAGTTCCCGCTTAGTTTAAAAGTGGAGAGCTTGCGCTGGCTACGACCCCCGAATGTTTCGTCCAAACACGGTTTTACTCTTCAGCCCCGCAAGGATACAACTCTGTGTCTCGCAGACACCTGGACGCTTACCCCTTTTTGAAAGTTATACGTTGCATTTAATAGTTACGATCAATTTTATCCACAACGGAAGTCCCAGTCGGTCCCCACGTAAACGCTTCCCCGGTGCAACGCCCTTTTAGTTCCGTTTCCGTTTCCTTTTTATTTTTTATTTTATTAAAGACTTTCGCTTTTCTTTTTCTTATTAATCCAACTGCCCCGACCAACTGGTTGCACTTTGAACACCCCCCTGCGCCAAAAACCCCCAAAACAAAACAAAACACAAATACATTTATCTGTAACCTCACTTACACACAAAGACCCATTTGCACACACACACACAGACACACTCAATATCCGCGGATCCAAGCAGTCTCTCCCCCACTCACTCTGACTCAATAATCTCATTTCAACAGACACAATATATTGTACAAGACATGACGAAGGCAACAATATCAGACAGACAGCTTGCGCGCAAACTTTCAACATTCTGTTCACATATGCTGAAGCCGTCTCCCCTGCCCAACGTGTAGTGTCATTTAAAAAGGCCAGAATCCGTACTTACTGGATAAAAATGTCCTCAATGTGCTCCAAAGTTGCCGTGCCACTGGGGCCAAAGGAGCAGCTGTTCCTAGTACGTCAGTTCCAGCAGAGACTTCAACCGCATGTACCTCTTGTGGTTCCAGGTATGCTGATAAGCCAGTCCTCACATCCCCAATAGCCAATACATACCCGCTTAAAGTCTCCACGAATGCTTGGATCCAAAGGTGCGCCCCTTTTCTGGGATCAGGGAACATGTGCCTCAAGATGAACGTTGTCAGCACATGAAAGAGGGCTGTAAACAGCTGCATTCACCTGTCCTGTAGCACTGTGAGTCTGAAACAATGGCAGTTGCACACTTTGTTTTGTTGCAGGTAAAGAAAGATCAGTTTCGCTAGAATGCAGGTTACATCTGGGTCTTACGTCACAGCTTATCTGTCCCCCACATAACACCATACCAGGCACCTGCACCGAAGGGTCTGATGAAGTCACCACACTCCTGGCCTTGGATAACAGTTCTCCCTTATCACCATGCAGATTGTTTTGCATAGTTGTGTACTTACCTTCTTGTTTGAAAGAAGATGATTCCCTTACCCCCTGCAGATTTTCACTCTCTTGTTGTTTGTCGAGGCCTGAGAAGCACATGCTGAAATAATGTTCAGTTAGTTTTGTCAAGCCTGCTATTTTGATTTCCTCTTTTTGGTATTTTTCTCGAGCAAACTCACCTGCATCACCCGTTTCTACTTGTGCTTGAGCTAATCTATTTTTTAACATCTGCAAAAAGTAAGTGCACATTTGGGCATCGGGTGGAGGTCCTTGTGTATCACCAAAAACCCCGTCTCCCCTCAATTTTTCACACCACTCCTCAAATTGTTTTAAATGATTTTTAGCATCTTTATGTGGGAAGCTTGCCATTATGCTCCTTTTTCCTGTCTCCAGCAGTGTTCCTAAAGAACACCCCTGGAGCTCATTTTCTGCCTGATTCTCAGCCATTCCAGCACTCACACGTCTTGGCCAACCTGCTGGGACAGCGTCCTGACCCCGGTCCAATGAGAGCTTATTTTTTATCTCTCAGACACCAAAACTTATTATGTTCCTATATGCCTTATTATTGTGTTTTTACACGGCAATTTCAATGAGCCAATGTACTCAGGATGAGAAGGTTATACGTCACCTGAACAGGTGAGCCCTTCACTTCACTTCCACGGCTCAATGATAGTAACGTGTCTCACACACACACACACACACATACACACTCACACTCTCTCTGGCCAATCTTTAGTTAACTCAGCAGGTACCTCCGGTCTCAATCTCATACGCGCTCGTTTTTCGAAAAAGGCTGCTTTTATATTACCGCAAAAACGAAGGTTTTTATGTTCGTCCTCGCGGAAAATAAGGGAGCTCTAAACCCACAATTTCTAGGCTACACGATGTTTAAGAAGCCACGCGTGTTCTCAGTCTCATACGCGCTCGTTTTTCGAAAAAGGCTGCTTTTATATTACCGCAAAGACGAAGATTTTTATGTTCGTCCTCGCGGAAAATAAGGGAGCTCTAAACCCACATTTTCTAGGCTACACAATGTTTAAGAAGCCACGCGTACAGGCGTGTCTGTCAGAATGGCCGCTTTTATGCTACGCACAGAGGAACACGTATTTTCCTCTGTGCCTAACAAGGGGACCTTTTAAACCCTAAATTCTCAAGGTGCACAGTATTTTCGGAACCCTGGCCAAGGATTCCCGGACTCTCACCTCTGTGACCGCACGCAAATCCCAAATTCTTATCGACACGTTTGCAAACAATTATCCTCAAACCTTTCTCTGCCTTTAGGAATACAAAAAGTCGGCCCTCCAGGAAGAAAAAGACACTAGGAGATGAATAAAATCTCCTTACCTTTTTTGCGGCCGCAAGCTGTGTGTTTTTCTTCCGGAATGACGTCCTGACCGAAAAAACGGAAGGTGGTATGTCGTCCTTTGGGTCCGGGTGGAAACACCATTTTTGTTACTGTTTCACCGTGCCGTGTCTACGGTGAAGCACCCTCGGTGGACCCAGTTCGTTTTACCCTGTCAGGCGACCCCCACTTACTTATTACCTTGAATGTAGGAAGCATAAAACAGACAAGTATGCTTTTAGTTATATTTTATCTAGGTAAAGACAGAGAAATAGTTACAGTCACACCAGCGCTGATGGGCCCCTGATCGGCAGGAGGCCTCGAGTGCTCATCACACAAACATTATAAAGGGATCTCGGGACACACCCATACAAGGGCGGTACACATCCAAACTGTGACATCAGCAGGGAAGCTGTGTCACCTCCGGGGTGGTATCTGATAGATATGTGCCAATCTTTTGGGTCAGTGCCATCTAAGTGTGCCATGCAGTTCTGGGATAAACAGCTCGTTCCACTTGACCTTGTTGATATCCTAACAGTGACAGGACAGGGCCCCGTAGAAAGCAGCAGCAATGCGTGTGATTACGTTAAAAGATCGCCCAATCTGTTCATATTTACGTAATGAGCCCGACGTTTGGCTGATTGATTAAACCGCCGGGTGTAAATATGTTAAAGGGGGGCCCTGATTTATAATCCAACAAAGCAAAAAGACGCCAATTTATTTGTGTAACCATGAAAATGGGGGTTTCTGGTAACCACTCTGACATCTCAGAGGTGACTTGAGTGATTCAATAGACCGTGAAACGTTTTTATGGCAAGACACAGGCTCACTATGCATTATTGGTTCAGAAATGGAAGAAGTGATGGAGCCGTCAGCACTTTTGTCAGGAGGAGGCTGTGGAGAAAACTGACAGCATTATCAGCACTGAGCGTAATTTATACGCGGGGATTTTTTTTAATCAACACGGCGGCTGGATTTGGATGAAATTACAGGACGGATGGAATCGATGACCTCCATATATTTGCTCTGCTGCCTTATCAATTAGCTGTGATTTTTTGCTCCGTGTCAAAGGGGCCCTTTGTCAACCAGCTGACAAGTAACGCAGCTAAATGAGGTCCTGTTGATTTGCATGATTTTTCATCAGCCTAATTAAAAAAGGAAAAAAAAAACTGTGCTTTCGATGAGCTCCAGTCCAGTGTGTAGATTTGGCTGTTCTTCTTGTTTATATTCAATAGACCCTTTTCACATGACGTCACTCAACTTCCGTTTTGAAGCGGAGCAGGGTATCTTTACTTCCGGCTACATGCTTTTACATAGAAAATTCGGGAGGTGAAGAGGTGTTTCACTGATAATCAGCGCGATTTCATAAGGTAAGACTGAGACCACAATGTGTCGCATTGACTATCTTTATTTTCCTTAGTATTTGTAGCGATCATTGCTGTTATATAGATGCTTTGATCGGGACAGTAACATGAAGATCAAAGCTAACATGCAGCAGCTTGTTAGCTTACCTTACCAAACTTTTACCTATCAGTAATCAGCGTGATTTCATTAGGTAAGACTGAGAGCACAATATTAAACGTGTCTTATTGACTATCTTTATTTTCCTTAGTATTGGTAGCGATCATTGCTGTTATAAAGATGCTTTGATCGGGACAGTAACATGAAGATCAAAGCTAACATGGAGCAGCTTGTTAGCTTACTTTACCTGTCATTAATCTGATGTAGATGTTATAAAATGATTACTGTAGCTTTGCTATTATAGAAATAAATCTTGTTCATTGAGTGAAAAAAGAGACATTTATCTGCTACATTGTTCCCTTTACTTGATTATGGTGACGTGTTATATATATAATTGCAGTCACTGAATTAAAAAGATCTTATTCCATTTGAATCTTTTTGTTCATTCCTAAAAAAAATTACCGTGGGTCTATTGGACAGTACTTCTGTTTCTGAATTTTCTGTGTATTATAATGAATTTTCTTCATAATATTATTTGCACTTATATTAATGCACTTTTTTTTAGTTTTTGTGCAAAATACTGTATATTTTAAGTAGAAGCCTGAAATTGTTTTTATTATACTGTTATTAGTAATGACATGTGCTGCTGACCTCTTAGTCAGATCAACCTTTAAAAAAGAGATCTTAATCTCAATGGGAGTTTATCTGGTTAAATAAAGGTTTTAAAAAGTATTATAGTTAATCTATTTTTTTCTCCCCTTGTGTCCATCTCTCAGCAGCATCATATCCACCAAGCATGGCACAATCACAGAGAAACCGCTACTGCAGTGTCCCACAGTGTTCGAACAACAAAAAAAACTTTCCATATCTCAGTTTTCATGACTTCCCGGCTGATGCTGAGACTCGTGCCCGTTGGGTGACGGCAATAAGAAGAGACGAGGGGCCAAATTTTAAAATCCTTCGTGGCAGCACTTACGCCTGCAGTCAGCACTTCTCTTCCGAGGACACCTATGTTTCTGCAAGTGGTCTTTAACAAATTAAACTCCATCTTTCTTTCTTAAAGATAATTGAGTTATAAGTTTATTTAGCTATTCCCAAGATAATTTCAGTGGCTCACCACGTAAAATTTTATTAGAGCTGTCAAAATCAATATGTTAATGAAAGGAAATTAATCTGAGAAATTAATTAATTTCTGCACATACAAATGGTTTTTAAAAATACTCACCTGTACACTGTGATCGCACACTGTCTCTTTCTCCTGCATTGTTTACATTTCAATTGTTTACTGTTAAATCACTGCTGTAATTTACTGTAATTCTCAAGCTGTATGCAAACGGAATTTCGTTCTGTACGCACTCTGTGCATACATAATGACAAATAAAGTTGTCTAAATCTAATTTGTCTATGGATGAACCCAGAACCACACACAAGGGACTTAAAATGAAAGTCTTTATTGAAGGTTTGATGGGATGGAGGGTGATGTAACCAGCGAGGTAGAACTGCACGGGAACAGGGTGATGGTGTTGGCAGGAGCTGACGGACCGGAGAGAGACTTCTTGGAACCAGGATCAGGCAGCAGGGTCCACACCTCGGCAGAGAATTGACAGTTCAGGGGAGAACTCACCAGAGCTCGGCAGCAGGCTCTTCTGTAAGGCAGAGGGGAACCGAAGCAAGGCAGCAGGATAAACAGGACAGGTAAAAGGTAAAATGGACAGAGCTGCTATGAAGTATCTATGTAATAAATAACTAAAATATATGAAGTGTGATGTCTGAAGTTTTTTTAAATCCATGTTTTTTTGGTCAGTTCCTGAAAAATAACAGTATAGGACACAAGGGGTTTGCCCCGACAGCAGCATAATCCATAAATACTATAGTGAACTGATTATTAGTGTGCATGCAGTGTGCTTGCAACATTATTGACAGCGTCTTTCTCAGTCTGTGATGTCCTAAACTATCACAGTTTTAACAGGAATGGGCAGAATTATTTTATTAATTGAGGCTCCAGATCTACTGACGAGACTGAGAAACACACTGAACCCACAGAGGAATTTTGAGGGATACTGCAAAAGTCTGCAACCTCAGTAAAATACTACACAAAAAAAAAAACGGGAGGGAATGAGGCTCCTCATTTTTATTCATAGAGCTGTGACCAAGTGGCCAACAGCATTGACACTGTTCCAAAACAAAGTAAGAAAAGGCTCAACATTATACATCAACTATATCCCTGGTGTGACTCATTGACTAAAAGCTGTGAAACAGAATAGCTGATATAGCAATAAAGCTAGCGTAGCAATATAATGGAGAAATAGAAAACTAATAAATGACAAAAGTCCTGTTGGTAGCATAGCTACCATTATCCTAGCATCTATGCTAACAACAGAGCTAAGAAGACAAAGCTCTTACCTTCATAATCGAAAAGGTATTGTTCCACAAAGAACTTGTAATCTTTGTCGAGTTTGGAGGCTGGTGTGGCCGGAAGCTTTTGTGCCAGTCTGTGCACGTCTCCCAAACAAAATTTGGGTAGATTGGTGAGGGACTGTGTGAATTCCCGATGTAAAAACACTGCTCGCGGAGAAAGCGGAAGTAAAGATACCCTGCTTCACCGCAGAACGGAAGTTGCATGACGTCACTGTGAAAAGGGTCTATTGAGTTAAAGGGGAAAAGCCAGAGAGCCGAGCAAGATGGCGGCGTGAGTGGTTGGTTTTTTCAAGCTCTCCCGAGATTGTTTGGATAAGGAGCTGTTATTACTGCTTTAACGCAGGGAAGCATTTATTCTGAGACCTTCATTAAACAGTGTGCTTAAAGTTGCTTAAAAAAGAAGTCCTGAAAACTTCAAAGAATGGCTGCAAGTGGTAAGCGCAAATCCGTCAGCACAGAAAATACACCAACAAAGATGTCGGCTAAAAGTCAGAAATCAATGGAAGACCATGACTTCGCTGAAAACATCATAGCAACTTTAAAGTTGACGATAAACGAGAGGGCGGACGGTCTTCAAGCAAGCATAAATGACCTCAAAGATTCGGTGGATTATATCCACGAGGAAATGAAAGAAATGCAAGAAAAGATGACCGAAACCGTCAGGAGAGTTGAAAAATCAGAAAAAAAGGTGCTGCTAATGGAAAATAAGCTGCTCGAACTTTCACGTTATAAAAGAAGGTGGGACTTGAGACTTTCGGGAATAAATGAAGAAGAAGGAGAAGATGTTCGCAGCAAAGTTATTTCCATTTGCCAGAAGACAGCACCAGAATGCAAAGAAAAACTACCAGACGTCATTGACAGCGTACACCGGCTGGGTCGCGTTACAAACACGGGACGTCCTCGAGAAGTTATTATCCAGTTCTCTATGAGACACTACAGGGATGCGGTATGGAAGGCGGCCAAGCAGTCATCTTTCCTGAAATCAAACAACCTGCGCTTCAAGGAGGACTTTTCCCCAGAGGACCGTCAGAGAAGAAACATGCTGTGGCCGCTGGTGAAAAAAGCACGCGAAGAAGGGAAAACAGCCTTCTACGTCGGTCCCAGAGCCTTTGTTATTGACAAAGGAGGAAAGAGGAAAGAACTCGAACCTGCTGATGATTAAAATACATCTTGAAAATCAGAACTAAGAGTTAAGTAATGACATTTAAATATCGTTAAAGCTCTGTTTATTTTAATTTCTCTGTTGGGAGAGTTTGTTAGATATTCCTGTAAACTCAATTTTCAGGGTTAGAAGCTACAATTCTTAGTAGCATTTCTTTTTTTAAAGTTATTTCACTCAATGCTCGAGGGTTAAGGAACAACACTAAAAGAAAGGCAACTTTTTTATACATTAAAAATTTTAAAGCGGATTTCTGTTTTATCCAAGAAACACATTCAACTGCAAATGATACCAAATTCTGGAAAAGTCAGTGGGGGGGACGAAATATGGCTGGCACATGGCACTACTCAATCAGCAGGAGTGGCAATATTACGAAACAACTTCAGGGGAGATGTATTATGTTCACTCTTAGATACATGTGGGCATTTTGTTTTATTAGTTATATCAATAAATGAAGAAATGTTTTTGTTGAGTTCGATATATGGGTACAATACCAAAGCAGAAAATATGCAACTTTATGATAGATTAAGTAACGGGGTAAATCATTTATTGGGAAAATATCATAATATGAATATTATTATTGGTGGGGACTTCAATTTAACACTTAATGATACTTTAGATAGATTTCCTCCAAAAGCTAATACAAATCCAAACACAGTTCTAGAAAACTTTATGTCAACCTTTGGCCTGACTGATGTATGGAGACAAAAAATAATTCCAAAGTTGAATTTACGTGGCAAAACAAAACAGGCTCCTTTAAATCAAGAATTGATTTCTGGCTTGTATCTGATTTAATAGCTGATGAAATTAAGTCAGAGATTCTTCCAGCCCCTTTATCAGACCATAAGCTTATTTTAATTGAAAAAACTAAATTAAACCAGTTTGGAAAAAATAAAATTACAGCTTACTGGAAACTCAACTCTTTACTGTTAGAAAATAAAACAGTAGCAGAAAACATTAAACAAACAATTATAAAATATTGGAATACAGCTCAAAGTCAGAAGGAATTTAGTAAAAATTGGGAACTCCTAAAATATGAACTTCGAAAAATGTTAATGAAAACTGGAGCTGAGATTGCTAAAAGAAAAAGAAAAGTAGAATCAGAAGTAGTAAAAGAAATTATCTTACTGAACAATGTTCTGCCAGAAAATTTATCTGAAGAACAAAAGATTAGATTAAACCATTTACAGCTGAACCTGGACAATATTTACATTTCCAAAGCTAAAGGGGCGTACATCAGATCAAGACAGAAATGGTTAGAAGAAGGAGAAAAAAACTCTTCTTATTTTTTTAGATTAGAAAAAAAACACCAAATATCTAACAGTATTATGAAACTTCAAATCAATAATAACATCTGTGAAGACCCTGTTCAAATCTCTTCTTATTGCAAGACTTTTTTCCAAGAACTTTATCAATCAAAATGTTCTGATGAAACTATCACACAATATATTAACTCTCTGAATAAAATGCAAAAAATTAGCAAAAATAATAAAGAACAATGTGATTCCTTGATCACGCTTGAAGACATCCAAAAATCCATCAATACATTAAAATTAAATAAATCACCGGGGACTGATGGCCTTAATACAGAATTTTATAGAAAGTTTTCAGAACATCTATCGCCATTTTTACATCAAGTTTATCTTGAAAGTTTGAATTCTGGATCACTCCCACCAACAATGACCCAAGGTCTGATTACACTGATCCCTAAACCACAAAAAGACAAGCTTCTTCTGGATAACTGGCGACCAATTACATTACTACAAAATGACTATAAAATTATTGCAGGCTGTATTGCGACAAAAATTAAGAATACTCTTGAAGAAGTGGTTGATGAAACTCAGTCTGGATTCATACCAGGCAGACATATAACTAATAATATCAGACTTATATTGGATCTGCTAGATTATTCAGATTTAATAGAGGGGGATGGTCTCATATTATTTCTAGATTTCTTTAAAGCCTTTGACACAGTTGAACATACATTTTTGTTTAAAGCATTAGAAGTATTCGGATACGGACAAGTCTTAATTAAAAGTTGTCAAATGTTATACAGGAATTGTAATGCATCTGTAAAATTGTCACATGGCTGCTCTAAAAGATTTTATTTGAAAAGAGGTCTTAGACAAGGGTGTCCAGTCTCCCCATATCTATTTATTCTGGCCATGCAAATCCTTTCGTTTAAAATCAAGGAAAAAATTACAGGGATGAATGTTGCAAACAGAAATATCGTAATTTCCCAGCTTGCGGATGACACTGCACTTTTTTTAAAGAATAAATGTGAAATAAAAAACTCTATTGAAATCATCAACTCCTTCTCCAAAGCTTCTGGTTTGACTCTAAATCTAAGCAAATGTGAAATACTTTCCATTAAATCTGATCTAAAAGGTACATTCCTCAACATTCCTATAAAAGACAAAGTTAAATATCTTGGAATCACAATAATTAAAGATCAAAATATAAGATCAATTGAAAATTTTAACCCCATAATTAAAATAGTTGAACAAAGATTTAATCTATGGCTCCAGAGAGATCTTTCTCTTTTAGGTCGCTCATTATTAGTCAAAGCTGATGGTTTATCTAGACTTATCTATCCGGCCCTTGCTCTTGATGTTCCCAAACAGATCAGTACCAACATTAATAAAATAAACTTTAACTTTATATGGAAAAAGAAATGCCATCTCATCAAGAAAAATATTTTAATGAACAAAGTTGAAAAAGGAGGAATTGAAGCCCTTGATTTCACATCTTTAAACAATTCATTCAAAATTAAATATTTAAAAAATCTTCTAAAAAACCCAACCTCTATATGGAATGCTATTCCCACTTACAACTTTGACAAAATTGGAGGATTACCCTTTCTTCTCAGATGCAATTACAGTATACCCAAAATACCCTTAAAATTATCTACATTTCATAAACAAATGCTGTTAAGCTGGTCACTATTGTACAAACACAATTTTTCTCCTCATAAATATTATATCTGGAATAATGAAGACATTAAATACAAAAATAAGACAATCTTTTACAGAAAATGGTATGATAGGGGAATATTACTTGTAAACCAATTACTAAATCCAAATGGTCATTTATTGTCTTATTCTGACTTTATGTTACTTTTCCAATTTCCTGTTACCCCTAAAGAATATGTTGTTGTGTTTGACGCAATCCCCAGTGGGTCATTAAAGCTTTTATCATCTTTCCCCACACATCAAATTCACTCAATGCCAAATTTTGATCCAAACTCCATTTATATTGATTACGATTGTCCTTTTATAAGTAAGAAAACAACCAACAAAAGATTAAGAAATATTCTATTACGAGATGTTGTTTTTTCACCAGCTTGTGTTTTTTATTGGTCCAACACTTTTGAAAATATAAATTGGAAGTGGACTTGGTTGCTCCTTAAAAAATACTTAATAAACAACAAAGTAAGAGAAATTTCTTATAAAATTATTCATAATGTTTATCCTGTTAATGCATTTTTGATAAAAAGATATAAATGGGATTTGGACCCAAAGTGTACTTTTTGTAAAAATAATGAAGAAAAGCTTATTCATCTTTTTTGGGATTGTAATTATACAAAAATATTTTGGAGAGATATGTCACTCTTTTTTCATCAAAGAAATCTCAATATTACTTTAACAGATAAGGATGTTTTATTTGGGATGGAGAAATGTCAACTTGTCAAAACAGAATTCTTATATGTTGTTAATTTTTTTATTATTTATGGTAAATATCATATACACACCTCCAAATATTTACAACAAAAACCTAATTTCCAGATTTTATTATCTTCTATTAATATCTATATAGAATCCTTAAAATTCAGTTCAAATGCTAAAGCCATTCAATTCATAACTGCCCTTAAAGAATTGCAACCCTCGAGCACAGACTTGATTTTGACATTGTAAAATAATTGCTCTGTTCTGTAAAGCCCTTTGATATTGTATCTGTTTGTAATTACTATTGTTCTATATTGTTCTTGTATGTTCTTTTTTGCAATAAAAAAAAGAAAAAAAAAAAAAAAAAAAAAAAAAAAGGGGAAAAGCCCCTAGCCTCGTGAGACCATCCTGATCTCGCGAGCTTTCAAGGTTTCACTCGCAGATCAGTCTGGATCATAGACATCATATACGTAGACGCCCCATTGTACGCTGCCGGCCGCTGGGCCGACGTGCCTACATGGCGGCCATCTTGGGTCAGACCACAGATCAGACATCTGCTGTCAAAATGAATAGGAGGCAGCTCAGATCTCATTTTAATCATATGTTCACAACGCTCGTGACATTTCAGACAGATTACATATATTTATTCAGAACCAAAACTATTTAAATTGAAGTCAAACTGGATGAAAAATGTACATGCACTTACATATTTTGCAGTTATATATTAATCTAATATACACACACAATTTATACACACATAAATTTCTCTCTCTTTCTTCCTATATATATATATATATATATATATATATATATATATATATATATATATATATATATATATATATATATATATATATATATATATATATATATATATATATATATATATATATATATATATATACTGTATGTATAGGCTATGTACACAGACACCGATCTACAGACAACAGCACTGATCTACATAGGAGCAAAACTATATACAGACAAGTGAGAGCAGAGGTGCTCATAACAGCATTTAAAAATTATATATTACAAACCGCAATCTGGGGGGAAATAAATCAACAAAAAACCTTACGCATCTAAGAATCAAATACATTACAAAATCATAGCAAAAACTGTATAATATCCCCCCCCACCACAAATCATGTCTATCCAGTAATTTAGGACCATTTTGTTTGTTTTTGGTGTTTAATGTACTTTTCTCTGCTTCCATCCCTGCTACCCATTAGCACATATTGTGTTTATGCCAGAAAAACTGTAACTGTAAAGCATGAGGAATATCTATTATAAAATCTTACTTATGGAAAGTAATTCCCCAGGATCTGGTTTCTAGTAGGCCTATCCTTTTATTTGCGCACCCATAAGCGGAGTAAAAGTCAGGCTTCCTGGGACGTAGCTCTGGAAGTTTGCTTACTTTCAATACAAAATCGAAATTATATATTAAGTTAGACAATAATTTAATTTCATTCAATTGGTCCCATGTAGCCCCTAAAGGGGTGACGTTTCAGTCAGTTGATTTATCTGGAAATCGGGTGAGAATTCACCGGATTCAGAGTGTCTGAAAACATAAAGTACATTTTTCTGAATTGACTTGTATTCTCTCTGAGCGCAGCTAGGTCTGACCTAAGATGGCCGCTCTGTCGGCACGCCTCTCACCCGAGGACGCGGCGTCTACGTATTCATGTCTGTGGTCTGGATACTCTCCGTTGAAGAAAATTTGGAGCCGTTCACCAAACGAACGTCCAATCAGCGTTGGCTTTGAGGCGGGTTGAGGTGTGACGCAACGGGAAGCGCGTCAGTTCAGTCTTAACAGCATGGCGGCTTCAGCCGATGAAACTAGCGTTAGCGTGGCTATCGAGCAAGTTTTATCGGAATTACAGAGTATTTCTTTGCTGAGCTAACGAGCCTTTACCTGCAGCAGCAAGAGTAGCTTGGCTTGTGGTTGTGTTTTCGTCGTCGCTCTGTTACGAGCGACGACGAATCTGATTGGTTCATTTGGCCCGTCTATCACCAACATAGGCCAATCAGCTAACCAGTATTTTCGTCCCTTCCCAAAATTACTTCAACGGAAGGTTTCCAGATGGATATGCGGAGCAAATCTATCTGGCGGAGTCAGGTAAAAAAGCCCCCCCCCAAGAAAAAAAAGACCTTCAAGAAAAACTTGCAGCGGTAGTTTTATTAACAGGTTGTCAGTTGTATTTTTGAAACAAATTGATAAGCTGACGAAGTTTACCCTTGCCATTAAATTATTTTGAATATCATATTACATTCTTTTTCTTTTTTACCTTCCTGTAAACTGACTGGTGCTGATGAAAGGAAGTCAAATCACACATTGCAGCTTACACCTTTAATTGAATCTGTGCTTTTGTGGACAACTTTGTGCCTAAATGTTCTTCTTTTTGCCCCTAAAATGCGCCATGGTTTTAGTTTAAATACATGACAAAAAGATATTGAGATTTGAGTTGTTTATTCTTATTTCTTTATTTTTTACATTAATTTAATGCAATGCAAAGGTTTTGCCACATTGTTAAACTACATCTTGGATTCAGTGACTATAACTAAAGAAAGAAAGGCCAGTCGTGTGACATTTTTGACACAAAAATTAGAAAAATATATAAGTCAATGCTCTTTATTTAAGATTTACAGACTGGTTTGCAGTTGCAGTGTCTTGAGACATATTATTCCGACATTCTAGTTTTGTTTTAGAATAGTTGCCACAATCAAGATCCATTGGCAAATAACAATATTAGTAATAAATCAATAAGTTCAATGAAATAGAATTAACACTGGAGTACCAATCAACTTATCTCTAATTAAGTTTCCCAATATAGTCAGGAAAGGAATCCTTTGATCTGAGTTGCATTTTTGTTTTTTGAGATGGAGATGGAATTTGACCTCTCATCAAGCTCATTCCAAATATTGAAGGTGGTGTTTGATTTCATGGTCTGTGCTTCAGAGATGAAACGTTTACATTTCACACACACAGTTATTCAGCCTCTACAATAATTTTTGATCGATTTGTCCTGTAGGCCTATTTTATTCCTGTTTAATTGAATTTTATTTTATCGATTTTTGTACTGTTTATAAATGTGCCCCTCTATTTATCGCCCATGCAGGGTAAAGCGTTTTGTGTCACGCTGAACTGTGTGAAAAGTGGTCTAGAAACAAAGCCGAATGATCGCTGGTGAGACGCGTTTTGTGGGAACTATATGTTGCACACGGCGGAGTGATACCGTGACAAGAAGGAAGTTTAGCGTCGCTCTTTCAACGGACGCGCATTCTTGTCACTATGGCAACCACATGCCCTTCCTCCTCAGCGTCCACAGCTCCATAGCAACGGTGGGAAAGTAAACAGCTCTGAAGTTGTGCATTAAATCGTTATCGGAACCTTTTTTCCCATCTATCTGGCTTCTTCGGCTCCGCTGCGAAATGAGCTGTGATATGTCAAGAACCAAAGGCAAGGCAAAACCGGACGGTTTCACCGTCAAGGCCTTCATGAAGAACTCCGTGGTTGAGGGTCCTCTGTCGACAGGGGTGTTTCACCCACTGTCGTCCAAACCCACCACCTTCCGGACTTACTACGAGCGCAGGGAGCTCCCGATCGCCGTGGACTACAACAGCAGAGGCAAGAACATCGCGTGGAAAGTGGACATCGAGAAACTGGACTATCAGTACTATCTGCCGTTGTTCTTCCACGGCCTTTGCGAGACCGAATACCCTTACGAGTTCCTCGCGCGGCAGGGGATCCACGACATGCTGACGCGCGGAGGCCCCAAGATCCTCCCCGTCGTGCCCAAGCTCATCATCCCCATCCGGAATGCCATGAACACCAAAAACCACCAGGTGATGTGCACCACCCTGCGGATCGTGCAGCACCTAGTGGCGTCCGCGGACGGCGTCGGTGTGGCACTGGTGCCTTACTTAAAGCGGATTCTGCCCGTGTTCAGCCTCTTCAAGAACAAGAAGAGAAACCTGGGAGATGCCATCGAGCGGCAGAGAGAGAGCATCGGCGATCTGATCGAGGAGACCCTGCAGACCCTGGAGCGCTACGGTGGCCCGGACGCCTTCAAACAAATCAAATCTATGATACCCACCTGGTCCTGCGTGAAGAACTGACAGATGGAGCTATTGGACTGATTACTGCAAGGCTACTTCTTTTACTTTGTTCCTTAGGAAGTTGGTTCCAAAGTTGCTCAAAAATATACCAACATTTGAAAGAAGCACATCAGTTTAATGTGTTATTCATTTATTTAATTTGTTTACTGAAATTCTTGGACTAGAGCCAGTTTTGGGGCCCTGTCTGTAGGTATGTTGCTATCAGCGAGTCTGCTGGATTTTGACCAGTTGTTGCTGCACCATCTTTTCCTGTTCATCGTCTCCTCCACTGTGGAAGAGATTAAATTGATTTTAGCTTTTGCAGTTTCCACTAAGCAGCCTCCATATCATAGGTGAGACAAATTAGTGTTGGGTTATTCCTTTGTTAAACAACACAACACAAAAAGAAACACACAAACTATACCAATCATATCCTGATGACTCACTTGCATCACCACCGTACTTTATTCACACACTATGCTCACAGTTTTTGCACACATGTTTTTTCCCCCCTTCTAAACACGCCTACACACACTGTAAAAAAAAAAACAGTCAAAATTACAGTAAAATACCAGCAGCTGTGGTTGCCAGGAATGTACCGTTAAAAAAAGGGGCATCCGTATAAGACAAAACGGTCCATTGTTTTGGTGACGTTAAATCTTACAGCTAAAAACATTTTTTTTCACTGTGAATCACTGTAGAAAAAATAAATACTATAAACCCTTGAACTGTAATGTCCTGTGAAAAAAATAGCCCTTTCCATAGATTTTTACATTTATCTGAGTGGCTTAGGTTCTTCTGAGTGAGCTCTGTAGATATGCTGGTGGCAACAGTAGCTCAGCCAACACCTTCTGTGTTTTCTGTCCTCCAAACCCCCAGTCGATGGCGTCAGATGGCAGCTCACACTGAGTCTGGTTCTGCTGGAGGTTTCTTCCTGTTGAAAGGGAGTTTTTCCTCTCCACTGTCGCTATATGCTTGCTCAGTGGGATAGATTGCAAGTCGGTGGCTCGATGCAATCTACTGGGATCCCTTAGTTGTTAACCTAACTAATTGTAGTGAAACTGTATTAGACTTAATTGTTCTGGAATAACTTGATTATTTGGAATGAAGGGACTTTAAAAATGGAATCTGGATCACTGAATTACATTGACTTTGTGTAAAGTGCCCCGAGACAATATTTGTTGTAAAAGGGCACTATATGATTAAAGTGAATGTAATTAGTCAAACTTAATTTTCAACAACAAAATGAGATTTCAATGCAAATGTATTCAGTTTTAGTTTGGTGAAATTATTTTTTCAAAACAATGCAATTAATTTCAAATTAGATAAATACATATTTGCTTCCTTTATTGTATGGAACTACTCATCTGGACAAATACCCTGATAGACCTGGATTAATGGTTGCATTTTCTGCCAAACTATTTTGAACAAACCATTGGTTACCTCTTATTGAATCTCTGCTTGTGGACTTGACTGAAGTCAAACATACTTCATACTTTTTAGTGATTGAAGTAGATTTGTGCTGATGTATCAGTTCAATCTTGGTATTGGGCAAAACTCAATGTTGGAACATTGGTAGTGTATAGGAAGGACAAAACTTGGAACATCCCTAGTTTGTAATTGTATGCACTATTGGAAACTTAATTTAATAGCTAAGTGAATAAGCAAGTATCTAATTTAGATGCGAAGCCCTTTATGATGTGATATTTTTGAATTTTTCTCTTTAGGCTGAGGTTTATCCAGACTACTTAGGTTTAGGAAAGTGTTAACTTTTCAACTATGAAAGATATTGAACTGTTAGTGTCAAAAAGGTAAACACAAATACATCTACCAAAAAAAAAAAAAACGGTATACCAAAATGTAGCTGTGTGAAACTGAACCACAGAGGCTAAAATGCATAGAATACATTTCACAAATCAAATGACTACGGTCCCTTTGTAAAACATTAAAAGCCAAGCAGCCATAATACTGAAACATACCGCAAAATGTCCTGCCAAGGTTTGATTCCGTCTTTAGTGGGTAATCTTCTTGACACTGGTTTGCTTCTCATTCTCTTCATTCTGATGATGTTCACAACAACACAGCTGTAGGGCAAAAAGACAAAATTAATTTTTTGGAAAGTCGTTAGAAAAGATAAGGAAAAAATTATACCACTTGAAATCTCACCATGTACTTACAATGCTGAAGTCCTTGAGAATTAATTTCTTGACGTTGTTTAAACTTGGGGGTTTGAAAATGTCAGGAACACCAACTTTCTGTTCAAAACAAAAAACAAAATAGGATTCAGGCGGCTGACAAATTAATAATATATCAGAAATATATTCACTAACCTTGAAAAGATATGCAGGTCTTAGCTGTGTCACCACCTTAAAACCGAAAAAAAAAAAAAAAAAAAAAAAAACACTGAGAAACTATCTTAGGTGTGTCGACCTCACATGGTTTTGTAGAAGCATCAGAGCCATGGTACCTAAACTGCTTGATGTGTTGATTCAGAGTAGAATAAGTTAACCATTTCTTTTTATTTATGAAATATTTAA
Source organism: Fundulus heteroclitus (assembly GCF_011125445.2). NCBI lineage: Eukaryota > Metazoa > Chordata > Actinopteri > Cyprinodontiformes > Fundulidae > Fundulus > Fundulus heteroclitus. The sequence continues at coordinate 129,409 of NW_023396668.1, read as the reverse complement.
GATAAAGTGCCCCATCGTAAGCTAAAACTTCCTCAAAGATATCATGACCAAGACATGGTGGCAAGCCTGGCATACAAACATGGAAGTATTTCAAAGAATTGAATACTGACCCAAACTTTACTCCATCAACGTCTGTTGTATTGTTGATTAGCAGATGGTTCACAGCAGAGTTGTAGTTTTCTCTGGTACGCCGTGGTCCACACACATTTGGATCAGTACCCTGAAATTCAGATTTGGTAATCAGGCGATACCTGCAGAAGTACTTGGAGGAACTTAAGTTTTCAGAGAAGCCACCAATACAGTGAGAACCCAGATTATCTCCAGCAATACAAAATAATGTTCGTTTTACTTTTGTTTCATCTGGTCCAGCAATCCCATTGTCTGATAGTAATTCTGAAAAGACCTTGGCATGACCAAAATCTGTGAAATCCTTCTCCCTGCAAAGTAATACAAGGGACATGTGGTCCGAATCTGAACCGACATGAAGTGGCAAATTTGCCAAAGATACATACACAAATCTTGTGCTTTGTTCTTGCAGAGCCCAAAGGGTTAACAACCTCAAAGGCTTCCTGGTAAAGTATTAGCTTGAGACGTGACAGGTTTTGACTAAAGAACTCATTAGACCTAAATAACTTACCATCACTCATGTCACACAGAACATCAGAAGGAGACTCAGTAGAGGGCTCCTCTGATTTCTGTATCAAATCAGACTTTAACAAAAATTTTGAGTAAACTTGCGTCACTTTTAAAAGATGACACACTGATGCAGTCACTAATGATTGACACTCAGAATCTCCATATAAAATCACTAACTGTGACATATGGGAAGTAAAAGATGACTTCACCTTAAAGGTACTTGTGCATCCTTTGACTGGACAAGTAACCACATGACCTTTTACAAAATGGCTCTTCAGATGAGCTATTAGCTCTTTAGCATCTTGGCTCTGGTGTTGGCACATATTCATTGCACTTTTAAAAGAGGTAACTTGCCTAAAAACCGTAATATTGGTAGGGCCAGTGTGTCTTTGATAAAAATGTAGCCTTAAGTGCTCCATACCTAAAAAACGTTTGCTTGTAGTCAGTTTTATTGCACTTAAAAACACAACATGACTCATTACAATGAAGCTTGCAGTGAAGCACATAGCCCCTTGATGACTGCACCACCTTGCCACAGAAATTACACCTCAACATGTCGTCCACTTAGCCAACTTCACACACACTCAGAGCAATAAATTCTTAAAAAATAAATGCTCGGTCAAAACTGTACTGGTGGGTTTTCAATAAAGCTGATAAGATAGTCAACAGACCTGGCAAGCTTCAGGAAACAATTAAATTAGAACGGCGTCTAAAACACCCAAAAAAGACGGATGTACTCACCTCACGTATTTGTTTTAGGCAGTCCAGGGGAAGAAAACGTCAGAAAACTAAAATATTTTTGCGGCGCAACAGCGGTGGCATGAGGTCAGAAGCTGCGTGGTGGTGAAATGATGGCGGCTGTCTCTTCTTCCGGGCAAACGAGCAAGCTGCGCACAGCTTAGCAGCGCGACACCCTATTGGTGGAAACGCTCAGTAAGGTCGCTAATTGGATAACAGCTTTGAAAAAGAGGAGGGAAAATATGTTTTTCTTTGAGCGCTCTGCAATGGCGTACCGCGCACGTGACGTCACCATCTCATGAGCAACGCCCCTTGCCGCTAAGGTAGGGCAAACAGTGTCACAGTAAAAGACTTGTAATGTGATTTCAAATAGTAAAAACAGCTGTTCAGCTGTAAATCAGCAACCATCACACCAACTCTAGATTTAAAATGGACACACCAAAGGCGACATGAGACATAAAAGAGCAGGGGAAACAATGTTAAGTCAGAATTGTGTGGAAATGGGGCTGTTGTCATTGGAATCTGCATATTCAGTGCCTGCCCGAGGCAGAAGCAAACTTAGCATCTGCTTAAGATCCAAGGGCTACAAGAGGGTCCCCAAGAGCAATAATTGTTTTTTATTTTTTTTGCATGCACACACAATTTTTATCTCAGTGTAGTAATTAAGATTTATGATAACAGAGTGCATATTTTGACATTATCTTTGATCATGTAGAAATTATAACTTCTCATGAAAAAAAAAGGTCTTAGGGGCCCTCAAGTAGGTGTGCATTCTGCATTGGTAATATTAGCTTGCAATGAATATCAAAACTTCTATAGCACAAATAAAAGACAAGTAGACAAAACGTTATCTACATTTACAGTTTTAAGAACTCATATTCTTTTTTTTTTCTTAACAGTGTCCTGTCCGGCAATGTGGCAATAAGAATTGTTGTCTTAATGCCAAAAAGAGCTCAACAGATTTTACTTTCACTTGATTTATGTATGTAAATAGTTTTATTATAATTCATGCAAGGAGTTTTTCAAGTTATATGGACACTACAGTGAGTAAGTAGAAGAGCAAATAAAATGAAGAAAAGGTGAAAGAAAGAGGAGATAAAAGGGAGAAAATAATAGAACGCTTTCAGTCTGCTTAATCACCTGCAAAGAGAGATGTAACAAGAACTTTCTTCAATCATACTCTATTTTTTCATTTTTCTTTAAAAATGAAACAGAAAATTAAGAAGCATTACAAAGGGTGCAATTTGTTTATTTGAATATCTTGTCATTAGCGGAGATTAAATGTTTTCTATAACAAAGGTCAATTTCTTTTTTTGTCTTTTAGCGTTTTTACAAAATTGCACTTTTGGCATTTTTACAATGGACTATATTTTAAACCATTTGCTTCTTTAAAATTAAAGTTTGTGCTTGCTTCACAATCAACAAGTATTTCCTGTAAATTCTAATGTGCAAAACTCAATAACCTGTGATTTTATCCAAATAATGTCGTAAAAATTAATGTTTTTGGACATTTTTGTCTGTACGACAATTTCTTTTAAAATGTATGCATATTTATTAATTTTCACAGCGAATCACTGTGAGTTTTATATTTTCTTAGCGTAATATTCAGTGTTTTCTCCAGTCACTTGATTAATCATTATTTAATGTATTTATTAAAGTAAAAGACCGCTTTTGGTTTCACGGTCTTTTACTGTTGCTCTTTGACGGTGTTTTGCTGTATATTTTACTGACTTTTTTTACAGTGCATGTTATTCGCTTTATTGCCCGTCCAACACTTTATTTTCAATATTGGGGACGTGCTATGAATAATATCCCGTGGTAGAAGTAATTTAATATTTAATTCTATTGAATTAAAAAAATAATCCGAGGCAGAAATCAAAGGATTTCATTTCAGAATAATTTCTCTATGAAATGCAAGCCAAATGCATGACTGTTGCAGAACGCATCCAGTTGCAAACAGGAATACAGGGTGAAAACTTCCCATTAGGACAGCTGGACTGTTTCTGGTTTAATCAGATTTACAGCAATAGATTTTAGGCGCAAACTCAAGAAAATTTGCAATCATTTTACATGTCTGGATTTTGTCTTTTTCTTTGCCAGAGGAGGCATGAATGCATTTAATCTTACAGTAAAAGCAGGTGATTGTGGTAAAGCCTGGGCTAAAAACGACCGCTCATCACATGCTGATCTGCTCCTTAATCACACGGGTGCCCAGTAAAACACCCAGCCGTAGCTGAGCGCACTCAGTGTGCTGCTGCTGTTTATGAAAATGGCCCCATGTGACCGCTCACCATCAGGCTTTTGATTGCTTGACTTCCGATTCATTAGTTTAATTATTTGGCTATCAGTAAACACCACTGAGTAATTAATACCCATTAGCTAAACTAAAGAAAGGCGGGAAAATGAGGATCTACCAAACAAAAATAAACTACTAAAATGATAATGAGCAGGAAACTACCAAATGACAGAAACAAGAATCTACAGATAAACAAATAAATAAACAATACCAAAGAAGTGCAAAACATAAACAGACTGCAGGATCCACAGGAACCTAAAACTACCTAAACCTTCATTATTTTTACAAGTTGCTTTTAAAATGACAAACAAACCTCAACAGAACACATATTGTAATTTGGTGAAAATGACTGTAAATCAGGGTTGTCTAAAGAGCTGCCTGAGGGCTATTTGAGGCCCCTGGACTGATTTTGTGGGGCTCCCGACAGGAATCCAAGAATTGTACAAATTCTGCCTCCCAGCACAGGTGGTTGATGCAGATGGAGACTTTTAATCTTTAATTAGTGCCAAATTATTACCAATATATTAAAATCTTCTCACAATGTAAAATGTTAGGTCTGTTGAATTGTCTATTTACAACCATGTGTTTTGCATTACCACAATTTACATATCCCATTTCTACAAACAACCCGACTATTGTATTTGTCTTATCAAAATACTGAATGCCTAATTTATTGTTCAGCAGTTTAAAAAACTTTTGGTTTAAAAAAATATAGGTGGGGGGTGTGGGGGCAATATGTTTGGTCACCACTGCTGTAAATACTATCTATACTGGGGTGATAAATAATAATAAATGTTAACATTGATTCCATTATTCATAACAGGGAGGACTCAATAAAAAAGATGCTTTATGGATTTTGGGTGATTTCATCTAGAATATGAAGGGGGGTGATTGAATGGCATACTGATATTATTTAACATAACCCTAATCTGCAGCATTCCCATATCTAGGAAATTAGCTTTAGATGTTTTGGCCTTTGGGACATGGTGCATTTCACTGCTGGAAGCAGATGAGTACAATGCATTGATGAACAATTAATAACAGGCATGCTAAGGCATTCAAAAAATTACATTACTGACTATAAACAGCGAGGCGAAAAAGCTCCCCATGCTGCCACAACAGAACCGTTGCTTTCGTTGCAAGTCATCCCCCGATTCTAAAGCAGACCATCGGATGCAGATGCTCCTGCCGCAGCGTTTTGCGAATTTCTCTTTCGACACAACAGACTTAAAAGTTTTCTGTCAAGTCTGTTTTACCTGTTATTGTTTTGGCTTCAAAGAGTGGACATTTCTAACTGGGGAGGCTGAATTAAGAGCTCACCTTTTTCCAATCCCTTCAAACTCTTTCTGTTCTGGCCTAATTATAGATTAAGTCTGAGTGGTAAATATAATTGGGTACTATATTACCATTATTGTTTTGTTGCTGTGAACTATTATGCCTTTCTTGTCACAGATGAATAACTACTGTCAAATGACTGAAAAAAAAATGCTGTATGTTGCTTTCACTTTTTTTTATTTCACAGTTGCACCACAGACAAGTTTGACATAAATACATTTCTAATTAATCTTTGCAATCATTCAAATAAGTTAAGTCTATTCACTTGCATGTAAACAACAAGAATGGATTCAGGAACTTCAGCAATGGCAGAACTACAGTGATATTTACACAAAAGCAAATGCAACACGCGTGATGTTCATGTCGCAGCACCATGCAACCTGTTCAGTTTCATGAATCCTGCACCCGGGACAAGTTGTTCATCCTCAGGTTCTCTTTGCATCCTTCAGTTATAAAAAACAAAAAAAATACAGTGTGTTTGCAGGCTGGAGCTCCAGCTGTCAACAGGTGAAACAAACAGGATGTCGCCAAACAATTACTGAAAGATCTTCTGGGTGATAGCAAATTTTTTTTTTCTGCATGCTGCAAGATTTACAGTACGTAAAGGGATTTAATTCAAATCGTTTGAAACCCATGAATTAGTTCATGTCCAGGATGTGCCGCGTGAACCAAAGAAAGTGTCTCTCTATGAAGATGGAAACAGACACATTTCAGATTTTGGAAATTGTCTTTTGAAGCAAACACAAACAGATGCTTTTTGGGGGGGTCAAATCTCTTGGTGAAATCTCTCTGCAACATTCAAGGTCTGCTCACAATCCTGCTCCGATCTTCCGGTCTCCCCCTCCTACCTGCACCCCCTCCAGCTCGTCGTCAGAGAACGGGCTGAGGGAGTCGTACCCAAGCTTGCTGCTGTGCTGCAAGTAGTCCGTGGACCGTGACATTCCCACTTTGTTGCTCACGGTGATACGATACCCATGCTGGCTTCCCTCCTCCTCCTCCTCCTCCTCCTCATCGTCTTCTTCTCCATCCTCTTCATCTACCTCCTCTTCCTCCTCCCCTTCCTCTACATCCTCCAGCCCATACTCAACCCGCCTGCCGTCCACATTTAAAGCCCGTCTGGTCTCGTCTGATTTGTCTTTGGCCGCTTTTCCTCCACCTCTCAGCCGCTCTGCCTCCACCTGGCCGGAGGCGGAGGCCTGCTCCTTGGCTTTCCTGCTGCGTTTCCACTTCATCCTCCGGTTCTGAAACCAAATCTTGACCTGCCGGGGGAATGGCACATGGTAGATGTTTTCAATACAGCTGAACAATGGTCCAAAATTTGTTTTGGTGGATTCTCATGTCCATGTATTTTATTATTTAGATCTGTATGACAGCAGTTGTTCTTAGATTTGTTAAATTTCATTTTAAAAACATCACTGTGTCTGAAATTTCAAGAAGAAGAATTATATTTCTTTTTGACCCCCTCCATTTGGATCAAATCTCCTTTGGATGAAAGGAGAATTCAAAATAATGCAAAATGGATTTGGGTAAGAAAAATATCAATGCAAAAGCAGCACGGGATGAAAATTCTTGACATCGTTGTAGATTTGGGAAAACATGCAACCGTCTTTTCTCACGTATTAATTAAGCCTGTAGCACAATCAGAAGATATTCAAGCTTCCCTAAATAAATAAGGCAGGATAGTTTTAGAGTAGTATCTGTGTAATATGATTGATTTTGGCTTTGTAAAGTGCCTCGAGATGACATGTTTCATGAATTGGCTCTATATAAATAAAATTGAATTGAATTGAATAGGAAACCACAGACACTGTGGGGTTCCAACACTTTGTGAGGCGTGAATCACCTGAAGATTAATCTTTGTTTTTACCATGTATAAAGCAACATGTTTGTGTGGCTTATTTAACACTATTTTTAAGCCTGTGTAATACCTTTACCAAAGGTTTAGGGGAAAAATCAATATCTTAACCCAGCAGCTGCTGACTTGTTCTTGTTAAGGCTCTAAATGAGTTAGATTTTACAATTATTCTTTCTCCAGACAGTGTACAAAGGTTTGGACCAATCACTGCACAATATGGATGTAGCATGTTTTTTTTTTTTTTTAACAGGGCGATACAGATGTGCATTATGTGAAAGTCTAGGACTTTTGAAAATAAGTCACAAAAAAAATCAATAATAACAACAAGAAGGAAAAAGATGGAATGGGGGCCTTTTCACTCTGGAGAGCTGATTTTGAGGAAATCAGGTCCCTCAGTGGGCAAACTGATGCTGTCTTACCTGCGTCTCGGTCAGCATCAGGGAGGTGGCCACCTCAAAGCGCTTGGGTCTGGACAGGTATTTGTTCAGCTTGAACTGGTTTTCCAGCTCCAGGAGCTGCTGACTGGTGAAGGCCGTACGAGGCCTGCGACATTTCCCCAATAGGCCGGACTGAGGGCCCGCTGGAAGAGGAAAATCAGTTATCAATCAAATGTCTACTTGTTATTGGCCTCCAGAGTTGTAAATAACCTTGGTATGAGACGTATTTGAAGTTTGTTAGCGAATTTTGATTAATTCACATCGTTAAATATATGAAATGTTTGGTCAAAAGCAGCCAGCGCTTTTAATTATAAAACACCAAGGACACTGAAAGTTCACTCTGATGCTGCGGGTGGGAACAGGGACACATATGCCAGCACTCTGTGGCCATCATTAACTATAATAGCTTCACTGCAGTTTATTGTTGACGGGGGGACGCAGCAGAAGCGGGCGCAGGGGCCATAAAAACGCAGGCATGCCATTAACTTAATGAAAATTCAATGAAGGCTTTTGGGGTTTTATTGATGAACTACAGTGCGTATTAGGTGTTTGTTTATAGTTACTTCGTCGCACAAAGACAATTTCCATCTTGTTGGCGTTTATAGAGAAATAAATGAGACAAAATTAAAAATATGACACAAGGATAAGCAGTAAAAAGGGGACGCACTGAACTGCGAGAGACGATGTAGGGCTAACAAACTCTCCGGCTCCATACTCTGGATGCAAGACGATACACATATCACTTTTTTTTTCAAGTAGGGGAAAATAAAAACGAGTGGATAAACCGTTTAAAAGTTTAAAAATAAAAGTCTGTCCTGCTATCTGATTTGCTAACATTTCAATTAAAGGATGGTGCAGCTTTGGAAAGATTGAAAGGAAAAAAAATTCAAACGCTTTCAGTTTAATAATAATAATAATAATAATAATAATAATAATAATAATAATAATAATAATAATAATATTTAAAAAAAACTCTCCATGTCGTCAATCATTCTAAGCAATTAAAACAAGACATTTTCTTGGAACCTCGTTTTGTTTGTTTGATTTCTTTAGTTTAATATTTGGTTCGTGCGCTTTCGAAATAATCCCATTTGCTCATACTCACAGGTGTAATCTGGCATCCGCGGCATCATAATCCCGGCTCGGATCCAGTGTTCCAGGGGCAGAGATCCAGCCATGGCAGCCGCCTTCAGGTGCTCCGGGTAGCTCTGGGTCAGATGCGTGAAGCCGGTGTATGCGAAAGCTGGATGCTGGCCTCCCAGAGCGCTCAGCGGATACATCGGCGCGGGGTACATACCGGGAATGGCGCCCTGTGTCAGGGAAGCCAGGCCTGGGTGCTGGAGGTTCAGGACGCTCGGTTTGGGGATCATTCCGGTCTGCAGGTGTGCACCCCGCGGGGATGGGGTGTCGGAGCGGCGGCAGGAGACCGGGCTGCCCGCGGGGCTGTCGCTGCTCAGACCCGGGGAGAGATCACGACCGCCGCGGTGGGTCTCATCGGCGAGGAGGGCGTCGATTCTGAAGTTTTTAGACTTTTCCATGCCGTCCTTAACGAGCGGTGAAACTTTGAAGCTTTGAAGAAAAAGAGAGAAAAAAAAAAGCTGGGAAGGTGCGCACCTGTGCCGCGCGTCAGCACGCAGACAGCGAAACCACTGCAGTTGCGGTCTTTTCTTTATTAAATAAAAAGCTGAAAACAAATTCTGCTGCAAAACATTTACCAACAAGTTATCACTGTTGCAACGCTATTTTATGCCATCCCTTCTTCTTAAGCGCACCTCCACGTTTCGCTCTGCACCATTAAAACTACAAACGTCTGCGCCAGTCCGCATGCCGCCCCTCTCCACTGAGGGCCGGAGTGAGCTGGGATTGGCTGGAAGCGGAGCTGCTCTGACGGGCCTCTAATCAGCTAATTACTCGCTCGTTTCTCCCCCCCAGAAAGCATTCAGAGTGAGGTAATGTTCAACCCTTGTCCCGCCTGCAAACACCTTCAACTGTATTGAAGCGCGGGGGGGTTACATTAGAAGATTGGGCGCACCTATCTTCAGCCCTTGTCTAAGTGCAAGTGTGTAGGACTACTCTCCCGAGATTGCAGCGACTCCCGCAAAGACAAGGTGCTGCGGAAATCCTCCTCTGCATCAAATTCAGTTAAACTGCCGTGAAACTGCTCAGAAAACAATCTGTCCATCATTTAAGTTTTTAATATGAACGCCTCGCCTCATCTCATACCAAGGGCATACCATTTCCATTAAGGTTTACGATCAAGAATTGCACACAAACCGCATACAACTGTAATGACTTGGCAGAGGAGGCTATAAGTTAATTGGCACCCCTGCTTAATGTGGACTAATGTCATTTTAAGACTGAAAAAGTCAAAGGGCGTCAGCTACGGAGGAGACTCGCGCCATCCTTGCTGGGGAAATTATAATGAATATTAGAAGATGATGACGGCCTTTACTGCCTTTATTGTTTCATGGTGCCTCAAAAAGATATGTTCATCAAACTTCCCTGTAGCACCACAATATCTACCGCAAACCCCTACAGGCTGCTTTAACAAATGTGACATTGTTTTACCTTTTGTGTTTTTAATCAGTTTGCATGAGTAAGATACGGAAATGTAAAAAAAAATAAATAGATGATTTCCTAGAATAGAATTTATTTCTTATGTGCGGTGTGCATATATTAAACAAAGAGCTGTTGACAGGGCAGTTTTTCTAGATGAGTAAGGGATGGATTTCAAAACAAAGCTATTTTTTTAGAGGCGGTAAAATGGGGGACAATAAGCTCCGCTCAGTTCAAGCAACAAATCTAAAAACTAAAATTGGTTCTGCTGGTGTGAACACATCAATCCAGTCAGATTAAGTGCAAGCATGGTGACTTTTTGACCTGCAGAAAAACTGATTGTTGCTACTCCATCCGTTCTCTCTCCTCCTCCACCTGCATGGCTCCAGCCCTCTTCTCCCTATCAGGCAGATTACAAACGGCCCCCCTTCACTGCTATAGAGGTAATTTGCTCCATGGGAACCAGGGCCGCTCCCTGTTTGTCGCTTACAGTTTCCTCTATGAGAAGCCTCTTTTCCCTGCTTTTTATGCGCTGAGGGTAATTCAACTAGCTGGGTCTGAGGTAAATCCGTCTGACAGAGAAATACAAATTGGATCCGCTTGTTGAGACTGTGCCTGCCTCCGCTGTCTCTGCGTGTAGCCCATGGACGAATGTGTTGGTACCTCTGGTATAAATGTAAAACAAAAAGAAAAGAAAAAGAAACAATCTTAAAATTAATTGATATTTTAGGAAACTTCATACATTCCTGCCCGCACAGTTTAGTTTCGGGGGCAGCTTCCTTTGCCAAATTAATTTTGTCCAGTGCCACAAAGTTGCACCAGTCATGGTTTTGGATTGTGTTGTGCTGTGTCCTCTCTCCAGAAGGTGCAGGACTAGAGCTGCCTGACATTTATCAACTAATCTACCTCAAGATACTTAAGGAGTACTCTGGCAATCCTTTGGGTGCCTGATGGTCAATCAATGCCTGACCAAGCCACCTGGACTGGCTGCTCTACCAGCTGCTCCTGTTACCAGGTTCCTCCTCTGAGCCAGGTGCTCACCGTCTCCTCTGGATACATCATCAGCCTCCTTGGCTCCGTTCCCCTCAAACCACTCGGCCTGCCAGCTCTCCAGCCTGACCACCAGTACTTCCCACAACCCTCATCCTCTGGAGCATGGCAAGCAACTTTTCCCCTTTCAGAGCAGCCATGGCCAGAGACGGTAAGAAAAATCCAACATATATTTCGTAACATCATCACACTCTCCTGTAGTAATCTTTGCCGTCTCTCTTCCAGGTACCCAACCAGCCAGTTGTTTCTGCTACAATCAAGCTAAAATTATTCACAAGGGTCAGAAACATGACTGCACCACCATTTTAAGAAGCAAGATATAGTATTAGGTATTTTTGCTCCATAATTACAATAGAAAAATATCAAACATTTTACAAAAAGAGAATAAATTTATTTTCTTGACTTACATGTTTATGTAAGTTTTCAGTTTTCAGTTTTCAAACTGAATGCTTTTTTTTTTATTTTCAGCATTATGCTGCACATAATGTTTCATCAAATACTCATAATAATGTTTTTGCCTTCAACATCATAGCTGAAAGCATAACCACTGTAGCTTCATGAAGGACGCAGCACTGCTCTGGACACTGTGACTTATCCTCTTCCTTATTGCTGCACCGCGATGAAAAGCAGAGGGAGTGATGTGACTGATCAGTTCAGCAAAAACCTCTCAGATGTCCATCACGCACATACTGAGCAGTTAAATTTGCTTCTGATGATGTTTACAGGTGAATTTTGGGCAAAGACGGAAACATCAGAAAAATAGGTTATTATAGGAATCGGTTTCCGGTGCGGTTCAGTTTCACTTTTGACACTGACCTGACATCTGCAGCTTTTTTCCTTCCTCTATTACATGCCGTTACACGCTCGTGCCCTTTTGAACTTTTTTTTTTCCAGAGGCCTAAAAAGTCACCGCTCACACCCTTTTCACAATAAGAGGACAATTGGTTCAAAGGAGCCGCCAGCCGTCGACTACAATGCCGGTTTATCGACGAGTTATGTGTCAGTAAACGTAGCGGCCAACGGGAGTTTACTGAAACATTAAAGAGCTTATCTACGGAGCCCCTCTGGTGACATGGAAAAAAATTTTTTTTTACACGATGTTAAAGCGTGGCCACGCCTTACTAAGGCGTGGCCACGCTTTAGTACGGCGTGGTCACGCATTACGAATACTCATACCATACGTTCAAACTGCACAGCCATATTAGGCAGTTTCAGAGAAGAAAGGTAATTGTGTGCTAATTAGAAAGTATCGTGTTTTGTGAGCAATTCATGCAGTGGAATCTGTGTTTTTTATTCGTTTTAGACCGATTCAATTAGAAGGGGTCATTGTTATTTAAGGAAACGCGTGTTTTAGCACATTGTGGCGTCGAGTCTAACACCAGTTGTGGACTTGTGAAGGTGCCTACACATTGTGCGCGAATGTGTCTGGTCGAGCACAGGATTTCCATATGAGCGGGTTGCGACACTGGAGCTACGTGACGCTTTGCAAACTCAGTGAGGCCACAGAGGTAAACCCTTGTGACGCATAACGCGCGATTAACAGCCGTCAAAGCGGGTTGTGAGGCGAGCGGCGGCACGCAAATGTGGCGAATCTGTCGCTGATATGTAGTAGGCACCTTAAGAGCAAACACATGTACACAAAATGAAAAACCACAACTTCACAAAGCAACGAATCAGGTGCACACACAATGACAGGCGAACATTAAGAGATGTTCCTTTCCGTACAGCGGGGTTGTCACGGTATTAAGTTTTCTGACCCACACGCAGAGCACAAACACACACAGGAAAACGGGTTAACAGGTTTATTTAGGTTAGGGGACGGTGTGAGCGCAGCAGGGCCGGAGACAGAGCCCGAGGGACCGGAGCCGTGGATGGCTGGATCTGACGCACTATCTGCGGGAGAGATCAGAGAATTAGAGCGGGGCAAGAGGAAAACGACGATCAGCTGATCGCGATCTTGCCGTGCGCGTAGAGCGGACTGAAACCCGGGGGAATTGAGGGATCCAGGGATGACGCGAGCCAGAGGGCTTGACTTGAGACGCCACCGGTCAAACTGCAGTCATCTGCGGTAGAAAGAGGAAAAAAAGGCAGCAGACAGAGGCCTGACTGGCGCTGTCCTCACAAAGGTTAAGCCGGATCATTAGAATGAATAGCAAGGAGTGTGTGTGTGTGTGTGTGTGTGTGTGTGAGAGAGAGAAAGAGAGAGAGTGAGAGACATTATTTTGTCAACTCATTTTATTAAAACATTGATTTTGTTATGTATGTCCCTTAGGCTAGGTTTATTTATTTATATAGCACTTTTCCTGTGCGAAATAACTCTGCTTTGTGCTACCGATGTATGAAAAGTGCTTTATAAAAACAGTGTAATTAATTCATTCATTCATTTGCTTATAAAAGCCATATCACGCGAGAGAGGATAATGTAGGTTACTGTGACATAATTACAGCTGTGACGACATTACAGTAGGCTACAACACCACTCTCTTATGTAAGATATTGCTTTACTGTTGTGAATTAGTCAAAAATCAAATTAGCAATAAGCCTACATTTAGGCCTGTGCATAATAAAATGATGACAAACTTTATACTGTGAACTTGTTCAAAACTCTTTATCCTCATACAAACCTATATCATACAGTCATCCTCAAAATAATATCCCCCAGAAAAAATTTGATTCAGAATTACTATTCAGAATTTAACCTGAATTTAACAAAAACTAATAAATAAAAATGCACTAAATTATAATTTAGTGAAATAAGATAATGCCGTGCCATGAACAGTGGACCTGTCAACAGGTGTAGAAGTCTTTTTGAACATTTGATTGCAGTGATTCTATCAAAGTGCACCTCAACAAAATGTTAGCTTCAGATCCCCATTGGGCTTGTTTACTTGTTTAATTTGTGTGTTTCTTTTTAATATGTCTTTTAAACAAAATTCCGAATCAATGTCATGGTTTTAAGATAATTTTTATTTTTTATTACTTTTGTTAATTTTAACTTATTTCACTGACTTCTATTTTTTTCCTTCTTTAATTAAAGGGTTTGAGTTATTTGAAGGACAACTATCTAGCCATGGGATGTGACAACTCTAATCTTGTGTTTTGTTTTAGACGCATTTGGGCTGTATACGTACACTACAAGATGGAGAGACAAAAGGACCCCTTGTTGGTGTTTCTGCAAGACCGTGGAACAAATGAAGAAGTCTTAAGGAAACTTCAAAATGATAAGGTATTTCTATAAAAATATTAGGTGTCATCTACACAGTCTCAAATACATTTACAGTAGCAGCCCCATGAAATATGGGAAAGTGTTCCAAAACATTTAACATGGAATGTAACGAACGAATGCAGTGAGAGATTAGTAAAATGTTTGTATTATGCATTGCATGTGATAGATACACCTACCTGTGGATTACCTCTTAATTAAAATATATAAATAAAAATAGCATATAATGATCATACTAGTTTAAGCCATCAATGCTGCTCAATGATTTTATTGTAAACATAGTCTTAGAGATAGTTACATACACAGAGAAAAGTGCATAGTTTTTTTCTGGATTATTAACCTGGGGTTTCCTTACACATTTTAAATGTAAGGTGCAAATATATAATTTTTTAAATAGGGTGGAAAAATAAAATTTTCAAAATGTATTCCTGATTTTGTCACTAAGGAAGATTTACAAATGATTATTTTCTGGTTTTGAATTTGCAGATTGATTCTTCTGTCATTACACTGATGTCAGATGAAGATCTGGCAACGTACATCCCACATTATGGAGACAGATTAGCAGCTGTCGCATTCTGTCGCATGAATCACCGCCAAGAATCAGCAGAATCCAACAGAAAGGAGCTACTTGAAAAAATAAGAGAAAAGTGCTGTGCTCCAGGTAGTAAGGCAGTTAAAAGAATGCACACTTTCGAGAGACTGAGAGGAAATAAAAATGAAAAGAAAACTGCAAAGAGGGTAGAACTTGGGTGGATGAATTTCAATGAGAAAGAAAATAGCTTCAAACAGGTACGGAGTGTAAAAGGGGGAGGTACCCGGCATATCAGTGTGGACAGGCAAGCAAAAGTAAGTGACATCCAAGAAATGGCAGAGTCCCTGTTTTTCCCAAATGGTGTCTGCAGGTCTTTGAATCTGGCAGATCATGTTTGCAGTATCCATGACTTTGCACAAAATGAAATGGATCCAGATGTTACAGTTGAGGATCTTTATGAAAAAACCAAAGTGAAGCTACTCAGATTGTACCTCTGTACCAAGAGGAATGTTAAAGACGCAAAAAGTGTTTCCAATAGTCAACAGTTGACAACCCTGGAAGTTGTGGAAGACTGCCCCCACAATGGTAAAGAAGATCAAGGATCAGACCAAGAAGTCATAATTGACTTATCTTTACTGCCAGACTCAGATGTGTTTGACCTCATGAATCCACAATCTGAAATACTGATCATTGAAGAACCACCCAATGTAGCGATTGACAACAAAGTTGAGGATGAAATTGTAGTGTATGAGGAAATGGAACAAGACCAAGCAGTCCTTGAAGTCACAACAGAGTGTACAAGAACTGATCAAGCAGAAGGCAGAGTCATCGATATAGCACAAAGTTTGCCTGAAGTCCATGACGCACAAATGCAGTGTGTCACCTATAGTGATGATGAAGTAACTGTTGGTATGCCATTTAGTGATTCAGCTGATTTAGATGACACTCTGCCATGGGAGCAGTCAAAGCCAATGATTGTTATTGTGGTGCAACGTGGTAACTGTCTTTCTGACCTCTTAGCTGCTTTTCTTGACCCAGATATAATGAACAAAGAAGTCCACATTAAGAGGAAACTTCCTAATGGAGAGCTGGAACAGGGTGAAGGCTCAGGGGTAGTGCGTGACTGCCTGTCAGAATTCTGGGGAGAATTCTACAGCAAATGCACATTAGGTGCAAATGTGAAGACACCTTTCCTCAGGCACGAGTATCAGGTTGAGGAATGGCAAGCAATTGCAAGAATCCTAGTAACAGGTTGGATAACTGTCAGATATTTCCCACTCCTTCTCCCACTACCATTCTTGGAAGAAACCTTGTATGGAACCATTTACAGCAGTGTGACAGAGAGCTTCTTGCAATATGTTTCAAAAGAAGAGCGGGAAACCCTTGAGCTTGCACTGAATTGCTTTGAAGCTGTTGACAAAGATGACCTTGTTGATGTGCTGGATGCACATGATTGCCACCAGCGTGCCACCAAAGACAACATTGCTAGACTAGTGTCACAATTAGGGCACAAGACCTTAATCCAGACACCAATGTTTGTTATTAAAAGCTGGAAGCCCATCTTAAAAATCCTGAAAGATACTTTGTTTCCACACAAGCTTGTGGAAATAACGGAGGAACGGATCCCAACCCCAAAACGTGTTAAGCAGCTTCTGAAATTTCCAGAAGAGATGACAGCCATTCAAAACAATGTGGCCAGACATCTGAAGAGGTACATCGGGGAATGTGACAAAGGCTTGTTAGAGGCTTTTCTGCGTTTCTGCACAGGGGCAGATATTCTCTTTGGGCAAAACATCACTGTTCAGTTCATAGAGACGACTAAATTCCAGTGTCGACCTCAAGCTCATACCTGTGGGTGTCTACTGATGTTGCCTGTGAACTATCAGAACTACCCAGACCTCCGCACTGATTTTGACCTTGTTCTCAGAAGTGGAGTCTGGGTAATGGACATTATCTAAAAACTGATGGTTCATTGAATGTGAAGGAACAGCTCTCAAATGAACAACTACCATATCAAGTGCTGCTTAAAATCTGGCACCCCAGAACAGTAAAGCAATTCTATATTTTGTTGGATATTTCTGTTAAATGAGGAGTACAAAATTGTTCTTGTTAATCACACGTTGCCAATGTTAAATAGGTAATGCATTCTGAATAAATAAACAATAGTTGCTCTTTTGCATTCTGTTAACAATTCAAGTCAGTTTTTGTAAGAGAAATGTTGCAAAGTGGGAATTCTCTTTGGTTTAGATCTACTTTAAAACAATACAGTTTAAAGAATAACAAACTATTGTTCTAGCAGTTAATAACATATGATTTATATATGACATTATTTTATTTTCTCAAGACTGCTTTTCTGCTGTCATGTTCACTTAAAAATAAACTTTTTTTGAGTATGATTTGTGTATTCATCCCATTCTAATAAAGTAGTTGCTGTTTTGATAACAGATTCAATACAAATCTTAGTATCTTAAAACTTAACAGAAAGATAGCATCTGCTGCTGGTCTATAATGGTTTAGGCCCTCCTTACCCACCCAACTCCTAGGTCATCAGGATGTGGTCTTTTATAAGTTCTCAGGGTCAAAATCAGACATGGAGAAGCTGTGTTCAGCCTTTATGCTCCCCATGTCTGGAGCAAACTCCCAGAAAGCCTCAGATCAGCTGAAACACTCAGCTGATTTAAATCCAAGTTAAAGACCCACCTCTTCTCAGTTGCCTTTCCATTGTTTTTATTCAGGAATGTTTCTTTTAAGATAAGTCATTAATTTCTTGTTTTTAATCTCAAATCATTCTTTTAACTGTTTTATTCTCTGATTTTTCCTGCACCCTGCTGTAATTATTTTAACGTTTTATGACTGACTTGTCTAACATGGAATGTGATATAAAACTAAACTTACTTTAAATGAATACATACTAATATATACATACTATAGTAATACATACATTACAAACACACAAACCAGTTTCACAATGAACGGCAACTGAGTTGGATATTCTGTGGCAATGTCTTTTTTGATGAGAAACAAAAAATTCCAATTGTCTAGCTGATTTGAACAAACAAAATTTCCTGTGAAATAATGACATCCTAAGCAAATTATGATACAATATGTTTTTATGTTATAATAACTTGAGTTACTTAGACCCATGAAATGTATACAAGTAATGTATTCATGTAATGACATGTAGACCCATTCAGATTTTCCAGGCAAGTTAATCAAAAACAATCGAATGTAGAACCTCCCGTATTCTAAGGTAAAATTCTTGAGCTTGTGGTATGTCTGTGGGGAATGTAAGGCCTGACTCTGACATGATCACATTACAGAGGTCAAACACATCTTCGTCACAAGGAACGGTTGACAGGAACTTGCATAACTGTTTAAAAGCATTAAGATTGTTGTGTGGAACAACAAAATCTTCACATTCCCACAGGTGTGGTGCAGTATACATCAGGTCAGGGATGCCACTGGGTACATTGGTATTCTTTGTTGGCCTGATACGGTGACTGTTCCACACAGCCTTGATGTTATCCAACTGTTCCTGACAGAAAAAAAAAAGATATAGATTCATTTCAGTTTCATTACTTTTGCTTGCTTTTATTAAGAAGGTTGCTAAGAAAGTAACCAGTTACTCTATTGTGGACTTTAGGAGAAGGGGCCAGGAGGCATGCAAAAGTCACAGTGCACAGTTTATTACTGCATTATGTTGCAGTGCATATGTGCACAGCAACATATTAAAATGTTTTTTAAGAAAAGACAGACATTAACCAACGTTGGTCACAGGACACAGAGTTTTCATTTCTCGGTTTTTTGTTCATAAGGCTGCTCCTTTTTGGTTTGCGGTATTATATCAGAGTAACACACATTAATAAAGAGACAGCATAACTGTTTGCATTCAGAATTCAAAGTAGATATGAGGAAGTAGATTCCCCTGAAATAAATCCAAAAATGTGAAATCTAGAAATTGTCCACTTTCAGATTTTATTAGCTTTCTTTGAGGTTCCTGGTGTTTCGTAAATTAAAAGAATCTCACTTATTTGTCAGCTTATTACAAATGAAATCAAAGACGCAGGTGATCCGTGTCTTTCAGCACCCTGGACAGTACCTTTTTTGTTGTGTAGGTGTTCTATTTAGCTATTATTATCACCATTCTTTTACTATTATTGTTTATTATTTTATGTGGATGTCAAATTAAGTTTCTTTCCATCTGTGAGATATTTTGGATATGAGCTGCATACAATAGTAACTCATGACTGTTACCTGACTGAGCACAGTGCGCGCGCATGCTACTTGAGGTGCATGGTCCCTGAGTATTTCTAATCCTGGTGGGTTTTTTTTTTATCAGGATGACATCTTTTTTAGTAGGATAAATATCCCTTTTATATTTAATCCCACCGTCCCTGAAAACAGCTTTGAAAGTGTGGAAAGAGATCTAAAATGGTCCCTATAACGTTCAATAAATAGGCCTGCTACAAATATACTGAGGGAACATATTACTTCCCTCAGAACAATCTCTTATAAGTGGTTACAAACTATTTCAGAATTCGTCTAATAACAAATTTGACATTGTGTTAGCTACTCGTTCAGCAGTCACCAGAATTTTCTGAGCTTTACCTGAATTAGGCTCTGAAAACTGAGCTGCATCAGGGATTTGTCCAGAAAGTCACCCCCGAAAAGGCCTTGGTCTTTCAGCTCTCCGAAGAACTGGATCCAGAACTCCATTCCTTCTTTGCGTAAGATCCCCCACCAGCTCTCGATCCGTTGGTTTGAAGTGCTGGACGCAGCGATGAAACTCTGACTGCCAGATCTGTTGTCGGTATTGTGTTGGCGTAGGGAGGTTTGAATGTCTCTGATAACCACATTTTCGGTTCCTAAATCTGTCCTGATTACCCGAGGACATCCGCCTGCCTGTTCCACAGCATCAATAAAGTAGCCTCCTATGACGCGCGGGTCGCTGTTTGTGTATGCCGCTTTTAACCAAATTATTTTGCGGGAAAACCCATCAATACAACCGTTGATGCAGATTCCATATGGTTTTAATTTGTCATATGAATCTACGTGCCAAATATAGTTTGGTCCCAGAGCATAATACTGCCTTCGGTTTAGCCTCCGGGCTTGACGTTCAGCGGATGCGAGTGGATCCAGGGATGCGAGGATTAACCGTACATCCTCCTTTTTTGCCCTGATGCCATTCATCTGACATTTTTTGTGCATCCACCTATAACCATGCAATCTTCCGGGTCCTTCCAGCTCCTTCTGGATGAAGTCAATAACATAGCCAATGTCTGCATACGCTTTACGTCTCAATCCATATGCCTTCAGCACTCGAATTAAGTGTCTCTTACTAATTAACACTGTGTGTTTAATAGCAAGAGATCGCAGGATGTCATTATAGTTCATTCCAAGGTTGAAATAAAATGAAATCAAGTCTATGTTCTCCATATTCCTTGAATGTAAGCTACACCACCATAAATGAGCTCCCTCACAAATAACGCATGGCCACGCCTTAGTAAGTCGTGGCCACGACTTACTAAGGCGTGGCCACGACTTACCCATCTCGTGGCCACGACTTACTATCTCGTGGCCACAACTTAGTAAGTCGTGGCCACGACTTACCCATCTCGTGGCCACGACTTACTATCTCGTGGCCACAACTTACTATCTCGTGGCCACAACTTACTATCTCGTGGCCACAACTTACTATCTCGTGGCCACGACTTACTATCTCGTGGCCACAACTTAGTAAGTCGTGGCCACAACTTACTATCTCGTGGCCACGACTTACTATCTCGTGGCCACAACTTACTATCTCGTGGCCACGACTTACTATCTCGTGGCCACAACTTAGTAAGTCGTGGCCACAACTTACTATCTCGTGGCCACGACTTACTATCTCGTGGCCACGACTTACCCATCTCGTGGCCACGACTTACTATCTCGTGGCCACAACTTACTATCTCGTGGCCACAACTTACTATCTCGTGGCCACGACTTACTATCTCGTGGCCACAACTTAGTAAGGCGTGGCCACACCTTAACATCTTCAAAAAAAAAATTTTTCCATGTCACCAGAGGGGCTCCGTACTTATCAGCAATTACAGGCATATTTTTCAATCATTACCACAGCTCCGAGACGGCTTGCCCTGTCCTTAAACTAATCCAGGTAAACTCTTGTGCTCTTTGTATGCTCCGCCGCAATATTCACCTCCAGGTCACAGATTCCCGCCTGATTTGCTCAACTTACTGATAAGATCTTCCACTCTGCTGACGGATGCGAGGGAAGAAAGTTCAGGATTTGATACGGAGCAACATCTCTTCTGCGGTATATGTCAGTCTGTTCTGAAACAGTCAGCTTGGCTTAATGATGGGTCCCTAGAGATCCAGGTTGTTTGATTCTCAGTTAGTGATGCACTGCAGATGAGGTGATTCACCACTGTTCAGTCAGCACTGATGGTGTGGGAGCGTGCGCCCGTGTCTTCTTTCCCTTCAGGCACGTTGCGACAAACAGTAGGTTTTTCAGGGACATCGAGGATGGCCGGCCGCGTTTCCCACCAGGC
Organism: Fundulus heteroclitus; assembly: GCF_011125445.2. Taxonomy (NCBI): domain Eukaryota; kingdom Metazoa; phylum Chordata; class Actinopteri; order Cyprinodontiformes; family Fundulidae; genus Fundulus; species Fundulus heteroclitus. The sequence continues at coordinate 108,201 of NW_023396668.1, read as the reverse complement.
CTTGAGTACAGCACGGTGGCTGAGGCGGTGATAAATGACCTGGGTGCACAATGAGCTTTCTGTGAAGTGAAAATCAGCTCTCCCGCCCCGCGGTAATTAGACTAATTCCCACAATGTCTAATGCAAGCGATAAATCAGCGTTGCTTTCCACCAGACCTTGAGACCAAAATTAATGTTGTCTCATTATGGAGATAAAGGTAATTTATTTGAGTTTTACTTCTCTTTTCAGGCTCTGTACCTTGTCCCCATCATTTATTAACCAATATTGAGCTTTGCCATACGACATTTAGCCCACTGGACATGAATCTCTTTCTGTCTGACTTTGCTACTTTGGCCCTTTCCTGCTCACCCCCCCCCCCCCCCCCCCCCACACACACACACACACACACACACACATCAGATGAGTATAAGCACTTCCATCAGAGATAATGAAGTTGTTTACTCAGCCTGGAAATCAAGCTTGAGCTGATTATTTCCATGTAGTTGGATGTTTACCTTCATGGTTGCCTAGGCTTCCCGGCCAAATAAAGGAAATAAAACAGAGAGGCTTACGAAAGTTGCAAAAATAAGAATATATAAACAAACCGAATTATCTAGAAACTGCATAATTGCTAAATGTTTCCTTTCAGTGTAGCAGAGGCTTGTTACAGATAAGGAAGGTGATCCAACATGTGGCGGAAGTTATTTAATTAAACAAAAAAAGAAAATTATATTCTTTTATCAAGGTCTGCAAAGGTCTGGACTTTCAGAAGTGGCTCTAAATAAGTTTGGGAAAAGATGATAAAGAACCAACTAATGCTTTTAAACATAGATACAATAACAAGGAAGGGTTTTAGGATTTCTATTTTTACAGTGTTATCAATGCACAAATCACATTGCATTTTCCACAGAAAGACACTAAAGGTATCCGTGACATTTCTGTTGCAAAGCTTTATATTTTTCTTTATTTCAAAAACCTAAAAATAGAATTGCAATGGTTGTTCTGCCAAAATGACAGCAGGTTTCCTGTAGTAGATATTCATCAAAAAGTCACATTTGTGGCTCTAAGCAAGTTTTATTTGGCTGGAGTTCGGGGTAAAAAGGCTCTTTGGATCGTAAAGTTTGCAGGGCTAGACTTTGCAAGCTCTCTTTTAACAAGCTGTAAATCACTGCTAAAGTACATCAAAGCACACAATGCACAAAACCTGTGACAGGTTGGCTGCTTGACTATTTTTATGCACAAATTTTCATAGGAAAAAACATAGAGTCTATAGAGGGCAGAAGCTCCAGCTTTTTATTGTCCTGTTTTAAGAAATTCTGCTGATGATTTAATCCATTTGCAGTCATTGTAAAAATATAGTTCATCGTCTTTCGAGTATGGGCTCATCAGATCCTTTTTTATTAAGATGAAGAAGAAGCCGAGACGACCCATAACACTAAAGCCAATCCAAAGAATCAAAAAGTTGGTGCACTGGCTTCGCTTTGATAGGAAACTAATTGGTTATGCTTTTTAATTGGGGGTTTTGCTGAGAGGTCATGAGCAGTCATCATCTCACCTGCTGTATTTAACCTTCTGAGTGTTGTAACTTTTGTGAAACAGAAATCGTTTTTTTCAGCTGACGGTGATTGTGCTGGCTAAACATCTGAAAGAGTTTCATGTCAAAGCAAATCATCTCATTCAAAAATAGCTTGAACTAATAAAATAATACTGACATCTTGTGTCTAGGTTACATATTATCCGCTATCCAGCTGGCTGCCAGGTCTGGTAGCATCAGGATTAGCATAATGGTCAGCGTTAGCGAACATTTAACTTACCTGTGCAGAAGGAAAGCGGCAACCTCCACATGGCTTTTGAGCCCCTTTGCTTCCTTAACTCAGCACTAACGCTCAAAAGCTTGACCCATTTTCACCCTCGTTTTGCTTCTTTTTTTGATCTGCTGGAATCTGAGAAATGTAATATGGAGAAGAAGCCATTTCTCAGCGCTATCACAGACATGAGCTGGCAACAACTGAGCTCTGGCTCATGGGACTTTAGCCCGTTTAAATTTATAAAACAATTATTTAAATATATTTATTTTTCAGTAAAATTTATACTTTATATTTGCACCACTCTGCTCTGTGTGAATGTATTATTTTTGAGAAATACATTGTTTTGATTAAAAAGTTGTAGCTATGATCTTTAGGAGAGCAACAGCATTGTTGACACTATACTTTGTGGGGACTACAACACTGCGTGATATCAAGTCCAATCTGTTGATTTTTCCAATATAAGTGCTTGAAAACTACCAGACTCTTATGTTTGTTTCAAAAAAAATGGCAAAGTTGACTAAACGATTTTTATATTTCCAAAGTCTGCTGTAGAAACATATTGACAGCAATTAAGGAGGCACCCGAGACGGAAGCCGATTCTCTTTAGAATAAAACCCAACCCATCTGGGTGTACTCGTGGTATTTATGACTTTTACGTAAATAACTGTTGAATTCAAACAGTTTAAATCAAGAATCAAGAATCTTAATTGTCATTATGAGACCACAATGAAGATAAAGGTTTATCACGTAGTGTTTCAAAGAACCGTCGCAACAGAAGTGGGATTGTTTTAAGATAAGTGAAATTTGCCTTATTCTCTCCCCCCCTGACTGGTCGTTATACTGTGTAGACACAAAGTGAAGGCGCTGGCAGATTTATTTACTGTAGGTAAGTTATTAACTACTCATAGCCTCCCAGCAGAACTCTACAACCAAAGTAACAAACTTTCCCCTGGGAGACATTGTAGCAGCATGGTGTTGCTTCTTCCTCGAAAAAAGCTCTTGATTAGAGCCAAGGGCAGAAGTTTTGGTAGCTCCGAGCAGCTCAGAGGCTATATGTATATATATATATATATATATATATATATATATATATATATATATATATATAAACCCTACACTGTGCTGAATTCATCTATCTTATCCCAACCACTCCTTTACTTGTTTGATCTCAGCCTATTAATGACAACTTAACAGAGTTTTCACAACTGATAAACCGCAGACGATGCAGAACAAACACAGCTGCCCGGGATCAGAGTCCCATTTGGGGAATTTCAATGTTGCCACTCTGCAATCTGCTTCCCAGATCACCAGTTTCATATTTATTCATCTACAGTAGAAACAAAAGCTCCTTTTCAACACCCTCCAGCCCAGTGTGACTTTTATGACCATTTAATTGGTCTTTCTATTTAACAGCCCAGAGTTTTACAGCGAGCTATACAAGTGCCCCATTGTGCACAGATATGGGAGATAGGAGATAAATACGCTTTATCAGCCACAACAAGGCATCATTACTTTCACCCTCCTATCTCGCTGTTCCTCTCCATCACGCATTATCTGGCCACTTATGGGATATTCACAGTCATCAAGCGCTTTGAAGATTTCCGTCCGTTGGCTGTTTACAGTTCGCGCTCAGTTCCTCCCGTTTACAGATAAACTCGACAGCAACTCGGCGGCGTGTTATAAATTTTGCCTCTTTCCCCACCACAGAGAGAGCCAAAACTCTTTGTCCGAAGTGACACTTGAATCAGCGAATAATCAGTGCTTTGTGCGTCGTCCCGTCAAATCTAGTCTTCTGGCATGCTGCAGAAATTACCTGCCGCCATTCACACTCACAGGTCATTTCTTATGGCTCAATTTGTCTGATAACCAAAGGTCAGACAGAGGAGAAGGAAACACAATGAGACACAGAAGAACACACACACAAAGCGAAATGAAATGCCACAATTTTCAGGATTCCTACTTAGTTCACTGACTATGTTTCAATGTGTCACCACCTGGATCTAAAGCCAACTCCTTCCCCACCACAGCGGGTGACATGCCACCGTAAGCGCACTGTACACCGCAGAACAGGACCTCGTAAATCCTCTCATTGAAGCCTTTTGTGTTGGACACAGTGTGACTTTGAGCTGAAGACAAATGTGTGATTGGCCGCCTCATCCCAGCGTGCCAGTGCCTCTGCGTGGGTTGTCGAGCAGCTAAATCCTCAGGGAGAGTTCACGTTGAGTCAGTCCCAGCTTGGCACATCTGGAACTTTTCCCAAAGCTCGACACGTCGGTGCACCCAAACGCAAACACGGTCTCACAAACAGAGCTAATCTCCTGGGAATATTTAGACAAACCCGAAAGTCAGTAGAGCTGAACATGTGTAAATATGGTTGGTGTAGAAGGCTCTAAATACAAAAAAAAGGTATAAAAATAAGGAGTGAAAGTTAAATAATAAAATGAAAAGGGGCCTTTCGGTGTCTGGAAATCAGGAAGAAAATCAGTTCTACAACAGACAACCTTTCAATGTTGTGGCAAATCAAAGTATGTTACCTTCTATTAAGCGTTTGTAACATTGTAAAATGTTATTTCTGAGTGGTCCAAATAAAAAAATTCAATAATATAAAGAGAAAATAATTATTTTTGTAATAAAAAACAAACAAAAAAACAAACAAGGAAAACAAAAATTTCTCACAATAAGTCCAAATGGGACTTTTGAACCAGCTTGAGGAGTGACTTTAACAAACAAAGTTTATGGTTTTCTCATTTGTGATGATAGATGATAATGGCTGCTTCTGAAAGATCTTGTTGTTTTTATCGTTTTGAAAAATACCTCTACATAAGGTTGAAGAAAAGAGAACACGGAAGAATACAAAAAAGACTCGAAGTTTAGAAAGACTAATGTTTACCATAATATTGTATTCTTCCGTGACACGCGGAGCATAAATGAATTAGGCCACCTTGCAGACATACAATGTGTTGTTTATGAGGAGCTGCAGCCTATTCAAACTAATCGGGCCACTACGAGAGAGGGTGGGCATTGTTGACCTTTCGACCCTTTTAGCTGTAATTACAGCAAACATCAGAAACACAGGAAAGATGCAAAAACATTTACAAAAAAAAAAAAAAAATCAAGATAACTTATAACATTTAAATTGCACCGTAACAGGAATGAACTATAAATAATTGTTTATTAGGAGTGTGGAGGAATCGTTTCGACCCTTCTTTAGAGCCCGTGACATTTAATGGACTCACACAGTTCACACTCGGTCAAACCTCTGGAAATGTTTCTATCAATTCAGTATCATTAAAATCTGGCGCCATGCTATGATTTACATCTGACCTAATTTCCTCCATCGACAAATCTCACCTGAGCTCCATCCGTCTATATTGACAGAAACCAGCCCAACCAGCAGTAATACAAAGACGCTCGTTTTCCTAAAACATTAGCCTCATGTGGGACTGAAGCAGTTTTTGAATTTATATAATTCTGCCTCAAACCCTTGGGCATTGTTTTAACTGGCCTTATAACTTAGTGGCATCACACACCAATATCCTTAAGATATGTCAACGTGAACATTTCTGAAAGTTACTCACTAGTTTAACTCAGATGAACTATTCAGATACTTCCTTAGTTATTGAGGGTCTGCTTCACACCTTGGTTTGAAGGAGCTGAAAACATGAACATGTCTCTGGTTTACTGCTGAACATCCTAACAGCTAAGATACAAACTGTAGGATAACCATAACTAAGCACACTGTCTGGTTAGGATAGTTATGGTAATCCAAACTGTAGGATAACCATAACTAAGCACATCCCCGCCGCTTCTAGAGGGAAACCAGTAGCCAAGAGCTGCTAAGACAAAATGCACTTGAACGGCTGACCACATGCCTTTGTGAGCACCTTCATAACAGCAGCTTTGGTATTTCACTGGTCTGGAGCATGGAGACGTACGTTAACACGATGCTGAGGAGGAAAGATGTCAGGAATAACTTAAACTTTCAGTACATTCACGTCAAGATTTGACAGGGTAGTGCTCAGAGAAACTGCAAATAACCCAATAGCTGCAATTCTGGCTGGAAAAGAATAATTTGTTTACATATAGCAGCAAAACCTGAGGAAATATCTGAATCTTGTTGTAACAAAAGTTTAGTTGTCATGTCCTGATCCACAAAAAGCTAAAATTTAAAAGAGACTGATTATTATTATTATTGCTCATTTATTTTTACCATGAGTGAATTTTAGTAAAGAAACCAGATAAAAACGGCCGGCGCTATTTGATTCTGGCACCCCTACTTGACTTTGGAAGCTTGTTTCACAAGCGTCTCTGAATAGTTTTCCATTATTAGGGATGGAATCCAGTCTTTAATGAATGGTGTTTTTGTACAGAAGGAACAGCAGACACATTCCATCTCCTGCTATAACTGTGTGTGGGCTTTTTATTTATTCTGACAAGAACTTTTATTTACTTCTCTGGTCAAACATTCATCTCTCTTTTGGTTTATCACCAAATGCATCAGCGTCAGTCTCACATTGCTGTTGATCTCGTTGACTAAAAGAAAGCCTAAAACACTTTGCATAAGGCTTTTCATTATTTTTGAAGTACCAGTCACAGTTTGTGTCCTTCATTTGTGAACAAATTTCCGCAAGTTCCCTAGATTTAGCAGCCTGCATTATGCAGGGACAAAAACACCTTGCTAAAAATAGTTCAAAGATTGTTTGGCCTTCAAGTAAATGTCTTTTGAAGATCTCCAAGTTGCTCAAGCAAAACTCAGTTCCGAACTTCTGCATTCCACCTTAAGATCACAAACAAGTGATGCGGCTTTCTGGGAGCTGGAGGGAATCTACTGTCTGGTTAGGATCCTGGTTAGAAACACGGAACATGTCTTGCAGCAACAACAGATGCCGTTTGGTGCATAAATCAGTAACAAAATGTGGCTCTTGTGCTGTTTCGGTAAATGTTTCTTCACATAACTTTTATCGGTATCATACAGGCCTTCTCCCATTCGTCCATGAAGAGGTGTGTATGTTGGTATCGTGTGGCTGATCCCATTTATCAGACCGGTTAACCCTTGGCAGCAAGTAGTGATTCGGAGCAGGACATGGAGGGGGATGCAGGCACTTGCTCTAATTAAATCCCCCCCCCCCCCCTCCCCCTGCTGTCTACCCACCCATACCAACACAGACGAGCTCCCCTCCTCTGGCAGCGGGAAACACTGACCTCCCAACCCGAGTCTCCCCCTGCTGCTCTCATCTCCCACCTCGGCTCTGCAAACCGCAGAGGCGCAGAGACACGGTTCGGCTCTAATCAGAGCTGACACTCAATGTCACTGACATAGATAATAAATAATACATTTCAATTAAATGACCAGTTTTATATGGAGGATTGTCCTTGGAACTTATTGCGGTGTAACCATAGATGCCCTAATGCACTAAACCATATTCATACATGGAGACATCTCCGCTGCCGAGCATTTAATTGGAACATCTCGGTGTATTTACTGCAACAGCGGCCGCAAAGTAACAAACAGGAGTTATTCTTATCTTGATCAAACACAGTAAATGTTTGAGGCTTTTCTTCACCGTGTGTGTCTGCAAAAACAATATTTGCTTTCCCAGGCCTGCTCAGGTAAGCAACATATGATGATGATGAAGACGAAGATGGTGATGAATCTTGTTCTCTTTCGGCTTTGCATGTCGACACAGCGCTGTTGACCTTTTCTAATCCGACCCGTTTTTTTTTTTTTTTTTTTTTTTTTTGCTTTATTGTGACATCTGATATTTTTTGCTGACTCAAAACAAATGTGTTCTCCCTTCATTAGTGAAGTGATGACTGCAAATAAAGTGGCATTAATGCGAATAAGTGTTTGCACTGGCATCGGGCTTTTGTGTGGCCTGCAGGGTTCAAAAGCAGGTTAAGAGCGGGCCCATCTGTCCAGTTGACAGCGTCAAAGGAACCGGCACCGGTTACATGGACAAAGGCGTAGCTCGGGAAGCTTGTTTGGGAAAACCTTCACATGAATTTGTATTTGTGTGGCAGTACCTGGGTCAGAATTTGCACAGAAAAATGCACTAATTAGGAATGTACAGTTGTATGGACTCAATTTCTGCAGGACCGAGACAACATTGTGCTCTCCTCTGATGTTTAACATTATTTTTGTTTTGAAAATAGATTTTACAGGCAAATGTATCAGTAGAAATGAATCAAATCATCGGTTTGCATGCAGTGATCCGTCAAAGTTGGTTTGGAATTTTTTTTTTAACAAAAAATATATAATCTTGCATTCATAGCATAAAATAACATGCAACTGAGAGGTGTTTCATGAAAAGCTGATTTTAAGTTTTTAAGGCATTTTATTTGTTGGGTTAGAGATTGCTCTAAATTAAACCTAACTACATTAAAACCTAACTAAATTAAGAAATAAATATTATTAATTGGACGTTTTAAGTCAGCGTCTTTAACCAGATTTCAAATGAAAAGTAAAAGTTAATGATGTCTTGCTAAACATAATAATAAGGGAGACTTAGCTTATATTTGTGCATTTGAAAGACTGCCATTCTAAAAATTATTTTGAGCTCATGATACTTAAAAAGTGAATTTATTGCTACCTGTGTGAGGTGTTCCCTGCCTCTCACCCAATAACAGGAGATAGACACCAGCCCCCAACGACCTGCCACGGATAAGCAGGTATAGGCAATGGATGGATTCTATGTCATTTTTAAAAATAAATATTGGTATACATTTTTTAAACACATTGGGTTTTACAAGGCCAGTAACAGAAATGTTGGGGAAAAAAACAACAACTGAGATGTACTCTTTCGAATTTTTGGATGCAATGCTAAAAACACATGTCGAAAACTAAAATGCAATAAGAGAAGCTCCAGTTTTCCTTTCCAGCTTAATCCCCTCAAGGTTCACTGGGAGCCAGAGAGCCTCCACCATTAATTGAGAAATGAGAGGGAAGGCACTCTACAGGCCTTTGCGGGTTCAGCACAGACACAAAGATCCAAAACAACCTGGCAGACATGCATTCAAAGTACGGGGTTTTAGGTCCTCCGTTTAACAGAAGAGGCATCTTTTTGGCTCGTAGCAGGAAGCCAGAGGACCTGGGGAGGAGCGGAGCGCACGAAAACTCAACACGAAAAGGCCCCCTGCAGCACAAAACTATGACAACGTTGTCACATTGGCAGTTTAAACATTTAGCACCATAGGATTAGAGCATTCAAAATTATTAGTGTTTATGTATCCAGACCGGGGTGCAGTTTTTGGAGAAAGGCAACATTTTTTCACTTATGTTATGAAGAACTGCTGCTGGTACTGGGTTTACTTCTGCCACAGCAGTACCAGCGTAATATGCATTAAACCGGATTATATGAGGCAGATTACAACACGGTGATTAGGTTTTTGTGTCATTTTGAAATGACTAAATTGTAACTAATAAGATTCAAAACAGCTTTTGATTTTCAAAGCTAAAGTATCCAGTAGGGCAAAAAGGGAGCAATTGTAATGAAGAAAGAATTTCCAAAGAACAAAAAACTTTTTTTGGGGGCAAAAGCAAAGAATCCTGATCAACGACACAATCAAATAGCTGCAATTACAGACCAAACTACTAACGATTCAATGGAATTCTGCTCAAATTGTAGTTTAAACACACTATCCTTCAGGTACTTTATTTAAATCTCCAATAACATATTTGTTTTAGACATGGAGCCAAGCAGTGAAGTTTGGTTTAGCAATGTGGACAGAAAACAGCTGCATACCTGTTGTGTAGATCTCAGTCATGTAAAGTCACGCAGAGTTAAAAACGGCTAAAATCTAGGATTTGCAGAGCCTTTTATAAAACCCCATCTTTTTTTTATCTCAGTGTGTGCCATTAAATCCAAGTAAACTTTTCCTGTTTCCCAGACAGTTGGGATTACCAATTTTATTTTATTTGTTGAATGCCAAAAAAAAAAAAATCGTTTTTAACCCTTTTTTTCAACCCCTTAAACTCAAGCCCCCGTTCAAGGAGGCTTGAGCTGTTTAAGAACAATTGTCAGCTTGTAGTTGACTTACTGAGACCGACACATACTTATCATATGTCCAGATCTTCATCTAAGACTCCTCTACAAAAGTGTCCACCAAATGTATAATAGCAACCCACATTTTCAATTTTAAGAATGAATTCCAAATTTCACAAATTGTGCCAAAACTGTGCCAAAATGGCCCACAAACAATAGGGGTTTGTCTAGATTTCTTTCAATCTAAACGTGTATAACTTCTCGATTGCTTGTTGTGTGGACACCAAACTTCCTACAGATGTAACCAAAATTTTACCACCGTAACACATGCAGACAATAAAAACACTCTTGACTCTTATTTCCTTCTCAACAGCAAAATTATAAGTTTTGTATGTAATAAACCGAGTAACAGGATAATTTACTCTCACATTTTCTCATCCACATCATCCTCCAGGGCCTTTATGTTGGTTGATAACAAGATTAGTTTAACATGTTGAGAAATAAGTTATAAAGTATGAGCATGTGTTTTTTTACAAAATAGACCCTCTGGCTTAAGCGTTTGTTTGAATTTCCTGTTTTTAAATACTTCTTCGTGGATTTTCTTAATGTTTGTTAGAATTGCCGATTAAACTGCATGACTTGAATTCAGAGTTATTGGTATCAGCCCACAAGCTTCTCAAAATATACAGATTTACCATTTTTAAATTCACTTTTTGGTTCTCACATAGGGGCCTTTTAGCCCAGGTATCCTATGCTTTCCTTTTTATCGTGCGTACGTAAATGTTCCAACTGCGTTCATTATGGTTACTTTGGGTAACTTAATGTCAGCGTGTCGATCGTTTCGTTAACTTTCACACACAAGAGCTGAAATTCCCCATCCTGAAACAACTTCACTAAGTATAATATTGATTTGTGTGGACCTGATTTGGATCCAGGGATTTTGAGAAACCTTTCCTGCTGCTGCTGCTGGTCTCCGTCTGACGGGTCCCCTTGGGCTGCTGACATATAGAGGTCAGGCCGTTTACCGGATTTCTATTCTATTTACATAAAACTGAAAAGATACGGCCGTGTGTCTGCATGCATGCATATGGGGTGGTGGGGGGAGGGGGGGGGGGTCACGTCAACATCTCATTTATGTAATGGCTCCACATTTATCGCACCCGGACGTGACTGGCAGGTGGAAATGACATCACTAAAATTTAAATTGCTGTCCTTCTCTCGGCAAAGTAATACACGCTAAGTGATGCAGATTCCACCAACAAGCTGTTTTCTACACTCATCTGCAGCATCTTTAATCCACCTTCTCAACCACCCCACACACACACACACACACACACAATTTAATCCCCCTCTCGCTTCATTTTACTGTCCCCACCGCCTCACTGTGTCACAGGGATATCCAATTGGCATAATTGAGCCAGGTCAGATGATAAAGAGAGCTGTAACAATCTGTGGAGGTGAAATAAAGAGATGAAACCGCTCCTGGTTCTCACTTCTTGTCCTCGTCTTGAGTTCCACCCCCCCCCCCCCCCCCCCCCCCCCCCCCACAACACTCTGCAGTTTAACAGACTCGGACTGCTGTGTTTATTTAGGAAAAGCTTTGACACCTCGGAGGGTGGGGAGCGAGAAAATGGAGGCGGTTTGGCTCAAACGAGGGCTGGAATAAGATTAGATGAGACAGGCTGCCACTCTTCTCATCAGCATGACACAGCTGTCACAGCCCTATTTCAGGAAAATTAAACAGCCTTACGGTAAACGGGCTGGGAGGAGGAGGGGAGGCGGGTGGGACCCGAGGGGAGCGGGTGAAAATGAATAAGCTCAAAGTATGCAGATAGGCCCTCTGCCTCCCTCCTCCAACTTGTTTCCCTCCTTCAAGCACCATCCTCACCTTTTGACATGATAATGGCTCCAAATTGATGAAGCCACTTCAGTCATTCAGTGACAACTCCTCCAGCAAGGGGACATAAAGGCTTTCCCCCCACGCCCCCTCATCCGTCACTCAGCCAGGGTCTCCCTCCTGCCCGCTCGGCACTGGAGGGGCAGCAACTTGTTTAATCAACTAATTTCCCCTCCTTTGGTCACCCTTAAAGACCGCGGCACCTCGGGATTATCTCGTCGTTCCACCCTCTTAATCAGCGCTGATAAACTGCTCATCAAACTATTAGCCTCGCTGGCTTTGCTGATCTCGGCGAAGGTTAAGAGCCTGCAATTAAAAATTATCTGCCGGGCAGCACTTATCTCTTTAATCGGCAAAAGATAATGCATCAGTGGTATTTTTATAAGGGGCAGAAGACCTCAAGTGCGAATTAACAAAAAAGCGGATAATATGTCCTCAGTGGAGCGACAGCTGGACTTTGTTCACCTGAGTTTTGGAAAAGATGTTCAGTTTTCCGTAGCGTTCTTTATGTGATTAGATCAGGGCCTGATTTACGACAACGTGGCTCCCTGGGATAAGTTTTGTTGCCCAGCCAACACAAGTTTCTTTTATGCATGCAAATTACAATAGATTTATGGTTAGATGCACATTAGCTTCAAGGTTTTTAGACTTTGCTCACGTGTACGTTGTTTTTTTCTTCCTGAAATTATTTTTTCATTAATATTTTACTAGTATTTTTAAAAGGTCCAATTCTCACCCAACAAAACAAAGTAAAAAAGCCAGAGCTCCCTGGCTGGAAACAAAACAGGAGGCAACTATTTGAAACAAAGAAAATGGCAGAGAACACCTACCAAACCTCCTATGTAAAACAAAATATCTTGAATAATATCTTGAATAACAAAACACACATATTTACTCAGTACCACGGATTAAGCCTCACAGATGCCCAAGGGGAAGGGGTGTGGCACTGGATGGCTAAAGCTTTTATTCAGGCCTCTGATGAGGAGAACGTGACTTCAAGTGAAGATCAAGGTGTGACAGCAGGCCTGCAAACATTCAAGAGAAGAAATTAAAGGTAAGAGAGCCCCTAGAGGTCAGTGAACATAACACCCCTCCAACATAACAATAAACTTGTCATGAAATGATCAACCGCTAATATTCCACAACATATATGTTTTACATTTCATTAGATGCTGCATCGGCGACACATTGTCTGCCCATTTCTTCTGTGTGATCTTGAAATTGTGTTAAACTAGTAGGACCCAGCTTGTGGTTGTACATTGGTCTTAGAAACATAAAAGTATCGTGATCTGCATAAACCACATGGTGTGTTCCAGAACCAACATAAACTTAAAAATGTTGCTACAGCCTCCTTCTCTATGGTAGAATAGGTAATGTGATGTTGATTGAACTTTTTGAGAGGTAGGAGGACACCGGGTAGCTGATGCCATTACATCCATCTGTAGAAGTGCTGCACTGCACTACTCCAAGAACTGTGAGTCGGTCCGGCTAGATGATTTTTAAGAAGGTAATTTACCTCTTTTCTCACCAGTTCTCGTTTTGGTGGAGGACAATGAAATGCATATTATTTGATAGGAGAGGAACTATTTACATCAATATCATGCTCCGTCCAGTGGGGTATGTCACCAAACATAGTAGAAAGGATCGCATCAGGTTTTTACATGCTGCTTCAAATTACCTGGAAGATATGAAATATGAGTTAAGGATCCAAGATATCGAGAATCATAGAGTTTTAAAACCTGCCAAGGCTAACCATCACCACATAGTTCCAGTCCATTACCTTAGTCTGCTGCTATTAAAAGAGAAATAGCATTGGCAGGCAGTGGTGTCATGTAACTAAGTACAAATACTTTGTTACCTTACTTAAGTAGAAATTTTGGTTATTTATAATTTACTGGAGTAATTTTTTTAACCTATTGTTTTACTTCTACTCCTTACATTTTCATGCAATTATCTGTACTTTCTACTCCTTACATTTTGAAAATAATCTTATTTTTTCAATTTTATTTCAGCTTGTTTTCGTTCTGGCTTGTCAAAATTTTTTTTCGGATAAATAGAACTGTCTGAACAGAGTGATTTTGATTGTGGTTGGAGGCGGTACTGCACTATTTTCCAAATGCCCCAACAAACACTTAAGAAATAGAACAAAACGTAGAAGAAGAACATAGCATTTTTAGGACTGTTAGTTATTAACCTTTTTAATTCCACTTCATTTAAGACCTCAGAAGCATTATAGGCCCTTGTGGTCTGGGAGGTCTAAGCTTTTGTTCTTAGTGGCATTTTTTTTCTTAAATTGCTTTTACTTTAATACTTTAAGTAGTTTTGAAGCCGGTACTTGTATACTTTTACTTGAGCTGATACTTCTACTTCCATAGAAGTATTTTTGAACCCTAGTGTCTATACTTTTACTTAGGTAATAGATGTGAATACTTTTGACACCTCGGGTGGCCGGTTCAGGACACTTTTCTTTAGCTGAGTTGTGTTTATGTTTTTTCCTGGTAAAGAAACTGTTTTATTATATTGACGAGACACAGGCATGTCTGCCGTTTCCTGTCAGGTGTATGAAGAATGTATTCCCCGTCATTCACTTTGCTTTTCACAACATACGGGCCCGCAAACCTTGCTGAAGGGGCTGGACCACCAGGTGTAGACATCTGACTACTTTATTTATTTAAAATTATGATATTTTGTAGAACAGGTAAAACATTAACAATTAACACACAAATTGTGTTAATTGTTTGGCCCTCAAGTTCCTTTGACTTGAGAATTTTGGCCCATGTACTGAAAGGTTCATGGGCCATCTTCACATTTTGATGCCTTCTTTCTAGCTCACCTTGTGAATGGGGATGACAGAGACTGGAAAGAACCAGCTTTAAGCACAATGTTTAAAAATCTGAAAATTATTGCCTCACTCGGTCTGCACCTCTCTAGGCAGTCCAAATATTGTGAGTAATTTTAAGTTTCAGCATAGCCGGGCCATTCTGGAAGCAGGGGCTACAAGAAATTGTTACTCATCTCTGCCGGCACACAACGACAGAAGAATGCTATGTTAGAGAACCATAATGAACAAACAGCATCATGAAAACCAAGGAACACAGCAGACAGGTCAGGGATAATGTTGTGGAGCAGTTTATAGCAGGTTTAGGTTACAAAACTAAACCACAACCTCTGGACGTTTCCCAGAGCTCGGTTCAATTCTTCATCCAAAAAGAAAAAAGTGTGCGGCACGGCTGCAAACCTACCAGGTCAACGCCATCCACCAGCATTAAACAACAAAATAATTATTAGGAGAAGCAGCCGATAATCTCATGGTAACTCTGGAGGAGCTGCAAGGATCCACAGCTCAGGTAGAATCTGACAACTATTAGTTATGCAGTATAAAAACCATGCCTTTTTTTGGCATGGCAGCCATTGTTAAAAGAAAGCCACAAGATTGTGTCTATGCTATCTATGTAATTATAAATGCACTTGCATTTTGCATTTTTAAAAATTTTTAAGTCAACATCTTGAAATATTTTGTTAAGCTCAGTACTTTTAGGCTTTAAGCTTTTCCAGATGAGCAAAAAAGGCATTTAAAATACATGTACAATATGAGTTTATTTTAAACAGATACAAAAGAATAAAAAAACCCAGCAACATGTCTTTCAAAGTAGCTTGGGTGACTTAGTGGGATTGTGGAGTTTATATTAACGTTGCAACTCTTTTTTTTTTTTTTTGGCTTCCTGTTTAAATCCACTTTCTTGCTTGTTCAGCACAAGAAGGCACAGCGACGCAGCTGGTAGCAAGAGCCTGTGAAGGAATCCGCCACATCCAACCTTTGCTACCTGTACTGACCTTAAAAAAAATAAATAAAAAAATCGATCCTCCTCTCTCCTCCGACTCCCACTTTAAAAGACTTATTGTGCAGCCCCATTCCATCTAATCACTTGGCAAAAGAGCCCGGCGTCTAAATAAAGAATGGATAAATAAATAAAAAACATTCCCTGGACCAACGTGTTGCTCTCACCTTTGTAGATGAAATTACTCGAAAAGCTGTTACAAATCAATATAATCAATGCAATCAGCTAACTGACACAGGCAATCTCCTGCCAGTACGTAAAAATACCCCCGGTGGAGATCTTTCAATACCTAGTGCCATAATTGCCCCCGAGGGTGACGTTAGGGTGTAGCATTTTGTACACTTAATTAAATTAGCAAGCTCCGTGGACGGGGTGGGTGGCCGGCCTCGCGGAGGACGGATAGGTCTGGCCTGGTGCCAGTAATTAAGGCAATACCTTTCTTGATTACTCCAATCCCCCTTAATGAACTCATTATGCATTTTAACCCAAACACTCCCATGAATTAATGGGCTCGCAGAAAGCTCCTGGACGGAAAGAACGCCCTGATCACAAGCAGGAGCCATAACTCATCCACTCAACGGGGCAGACGTAATGTCCATATTTTACTCTTTCAGCCGCAGCCAAGACCAATTTGGATTCAAGTGACAGCAAAAGTTTTGACTCCGGGCACATAAAGCCTTAAAGAAATAAGATCTCTCTGGCAAGTAACGACAGAAACTTACCAGATGACTTTACAAGGTTTTACCGGAATCATAAAATAATTCTCTGTATTTAGTCAGGCTCCTTTGGTCTTTTTTTTTTTTTAAATAGACACGTCCCCATGGCTTCCAAACATATGTGCAAAATGATTTAGAGACGCGCTGCAGGCGAGGAGCAGGTTTGCGCTGACCCATAATGCTTTGCTAATTAAATAATTCACTAATTGATTCATTGCCAAATCAATAAAGCTCGCAGATGGTTTATAGTGGGAGACCAGTTTGTGCATGGGGACTTAGCGAGGTTGCAAATGAAACACGTGCAGGTTTCTGTAAAGAAAAAAGAAAGAAAAGGCACAAGCCAAAAGAGCTGTCCTATGAAAGAACGAGAGAGGTCCTTAAAGTTTGTGCTTAGGTTCAAAACAACATTGAGTTGACCTTGGACATTTTTTTGCATGACTTCATTCTGCCCCTCAGAAGACAATGATTATCAATTTAAAAGGTCTAGCGTGGGAATGTGGGTGCACAGACGTCTGAGCTTGTGTGTTTCTGGAAGAAATCAGATAAGATAAATATCTTCTTGGGTTATCTAGGTACTAAAACACGTAGAGATTGTAAACATGTGGCAGGCTGCGTTGTATTTATGAGCGGTCAAATTTGCAGGACTGAGTCTGGAAAGGCAGGATTATTATTAAGTGTAATTGAAGCAAAGGTAAAGTGTATTATTGCACTCCACTGAGAGGCAAGGAAAGGCAAGGCAAATTATGTATATAGCACAATTCAGTACAGAGACAATGCAAAGGGCTTTACATAATTAAAATATAGGAAAATAAAACAGAATAAAAGCAAGTAGGAATAAAATGTAGAAACAAAAAAAAAGAACATTAAAAACAGTAAAACAGTTTAACTAGAACAGTCAAAGGCAATTTTAAACAAATGTGTTTTTAATCTTAATTTAAAGGAACTCAGGCTTTCTGCACTTTTACAATTTTCTGGAAGTTTGTTCCAGATAAGTGGAGCATAGGAACTAAATGCTGCTTCTCCGTGTTTGGTTCTTGTTCTGGGTATGCAGAGTAGGCTGGAGCCAGAAGACCTGAGTGGTCTGGAGGGTTTATACGCTGATAACAAGTCTGTGATGTATTTAGGTGCTAAGCCATTTAAGGATTTATAGACTAACAGAAGGATTTTAAAGTCTATTCTCTGATATACAGGGAGCCAGTGTAAGGACTTTAAAACTGGGGTGATGTGCTCTACTTTCTTAGTCTTAGTGAGGACGCGGGCAGCAGCGTTCTGGATCAGCTGTAGCTGTCTGATCCACTTTTTAGGCAGACCTGTGAAAACACCGTTGCAGTAATCAATTCAACTAAAAATAAATGCATGGATTAGTTTTTCCAGATCCTTCTGATCTGGAACAACTAAGAGGATTTAAAGGTTATAAATCTGGCTCCATGAACAGTTTAAGATTTGTTTCTGAGCACAGAACCAGTACACAGAGGTAGATACACAGGAAACTCTGCTTTATTGCCAGGTGAAGGGAGCCTTTGAGAGTGAAATTTAAACATACTGAGCAAACTTTGCTTTAAAAGAGACATAACATGCTTTTATGTGCTTCAATTTCACATTTAAAATCATTTAGCTGTGGTCTATGCAAAGTGTAACTGTAATGTTGTCTGAATTCCTTGTCATCGTGGCCCTCTTTTCTCTCCGTCCTTAGGTGAGTCTGAGAGCAACTCGTTTTGTTGCTGTCGCTTTAAATCTAAAGGAAGCACTTCACAACCCGCTCGCTTTCAGGTCGCAGAGTGTTCCACTCCTTCCTGTTTGGCCATTTTTGGAGTATGCTGGGGGACGGTGTAATGAATTGTGTGGGCGAATACAACTGGATGTTCAGTTTGGAAAAGGTGAGGCCAAATCACTAATAAGAAAAGGGACACCAATACTAATCGAAGACATAACAGAAGAAACCAATCCAGGTGAAGGTCTTCAGTGGAAAGTGCAGAAGAGAGGTGATCTTTTTTAAGGTTAAGGTTGGAGCATGCTGAATTAAAATCAACTTTTTACTTGATGGCTCAGTGTGTATCTAATGAATGTGATGTCCGTGGTGTTTGTGATGATGTAG
This sequence comes from Fundulus heteroclitus, assembly GCF_011125445.2. Lineage (NCBI taxonomy): Eukaryota > Metazoa > Chordata > Actinopteri > Cyprinodontiformes > Fundulidae > Fundulus > Fundulus heteroclitus. Next base: position 89,884 of record NW_023396668.1, on the reverse strand, counting down.
AACATGTTATCTTGAGGTACACTGAATGTGATCATGAGAGGCGTATAATGTCTTCCAGCATGAGTTGAGGCGAGATGAACTTGGAAAAATTAAAAGGTTAAACTGTATTTGTATTTCTAAAAGATGGTTTAGTCCACATATTAATTAATTAATTAATTATTATTATTATTATTAATAATAAATATTATTATTATTATTATTATTATTATTATTATTATTATTATTATTATTATTATTATTATTATTATTATTATTATTATTATTATTATTATTATTATTATTATTATTATTATTATTATTATTATTATTATGAGCAACGTGAAAAATAAACCCTGAGATCACACAGTCCGGTACAATAGGTGGCGATAGGCAAATTAACACGTTGGTTGCGGTTCGCCGAGAAATTCAGAGACGAAGAAGAAGTGAACATTTGATTACCGTCTCCCTGACTGAGAAAAAAAAAAAGGTTTTATTTTAAAGCTATGGAGACCGAAAAATACGAGGAGTTGTTTAATTTTATTACAAAAGGCGAGTTTCCAGAACATTGCGACAAGCATCAGCGCCACGTTATAAAGAGACGAGCGGGCAACTTTTGCGTGGAAGGTAAGCTTAAACACCACGACGCTTCATTTCTCCAACATTAGTTCAATTTGAAAGCATTGCCATTTTTTTTTTTTTTAAACCGTGACACGCGTTTGCTCTTAGACGGCCAGCTGTTTTACATCCGACACAAGGGCTCTGCCAGAGAAAGTAAAGCCAAAGTCGCGTGTGGGGCATCCGAGGCAGAGGCGATATTCAGGGAGATGCACGCGGGGGAAACTGGCGTCCACTGCGGCCAGATAAAAAGCAGGGAGGCGATTTCCGGCAGGTTTTATTGGCCATCGATGACAAACGATATCAGCAAGTGGGTAAGTGGTGTTTTCATTCTAAAAAACAAACAAAAAAAAGTTTTATCGTCGTTAAATGTGTTCTATATCCAATGCACAATGAAAAGAGAAAGCGTCCTAATATATTATGCATTGATAGATTTAACGTGGCTTAAAACAGTATATTATCCCCTGTAGGTGTCGGAATGCACCGTGTGCCAGAGAAACAAGGCACAGACCAAGGCTGGCACTGATTACAAGCCTGTGGAGGTAAAGGTTTAATTTTTTATTTTTATTTTTTTTTACCATAAAAGCCTCTATATTTAACCAAGTTACCACATTTTTCACAACAATGTCCTCTTGATTTTCTTTCTCTCTAAAGCAATATGCATAATCATGACCATGATCATTACACATCTACTTACTATTTAGTCATATGTCATAGTAGATTTTTAAGATAAGATAGACTGATCTCACAGTGGAGAAATTCACCTGTCACATCGGCTCTTATAATCAAAAGGAGGAAAAGGTGCATGAGGTATATTCCAAGCTGTTTCTCTCTCTCTTTCTTTCTTCCTACAGATTAAACGTCCGTTTGAGCTGATTGGTTTGGACTTGATAAGCGGTCTCGTACGAACGAGCCAGGGTAACCAGCACATCTGCGTCCTCTTGGATTACTGCACAAGATGGGCACAGGCCTATCCAATCAAAACCAACAGTGCAGCGGAGGTCACAGGATGCATCCTCAAGTTCGTCTACCAGTTCGAGGTTCCACAAAGGATCCTCGCTGACCAGGGGAAAGAGTTCGTCAACAACGTATGCATGCATGGTTAAATTTGATACCTCGCGTAGAGTCGTCCTCATGAATCCCAACGAAGAACGTGGTTGCAGATTTCACTTAAAACCTTTTGTTGCAGATCAACACTGAAGTGTGCAGAGTCCTGGGGATCAAGAAGAGTCTCTGTGTGCCGTATTACCCACACACCAAGCGTTTGGTGGGGAGGCTTAAAGTCACCATTCAAAAGTTAATATAAACCCATTTCTACTCTTTTAGAGCCAATGTTATGTGCATCTCAAGATCTATGTACATTAACATTTTTATTTTTTTTTTACTTAAACCGATCTTTAGTACTCTGACAAAAGTGGGGTACGATAAAGGCAGTGACTGGGACCTCTACCTCGATGCAGTGATGTTTGGTTTGCGCACCAAAACACACCTAGCCACAGGCTTCTCTCCTTACTATTTGATGTTTGGACGAGAAGCACGTTATCCCTCTCAAGTGCCCGAGAACTTTCAGGTTAACTTGACTTAACGTCTCTTTTAATTTCAAATCCACCATATTGTTCTGTACTTTTAACATACCGTAATTACAAAAATAAATCTTTGATATCTTTTCAACATTTAACAAAAAAAAAAAATATATATTTTTTTTACTTCTACAGGTTGATGGATCAATTGAGGAATGTTTGTTGATGGAAGAGGTGGCCATAGATGTTCAGCGGCAAGAGGAGGCACTGAAGGCGGCGCAGAAACACCAGGAAAAAGCTCAGCAAAGACAACGGTCACAAGCGCAGCCTCAAAGCTCGCAGGTGGGCGACATGGCTGGGAGAAAAAAAAAATAGAAGTCCGCAAAGGAAAAGATGGAGCCAGACTGATGCTAGAGGGAAATCAATCAACAATGTCGACACGGATCACCTTAAAAAGTACCAGGAAGAGAAGCCCAGACTCCCAGAGAAACTGATCACCAGTCTTCTACCACATCCACCCCTGCCACAGCATCACCTTCTGCCACCGGTTCCACTAATCCAGTGTGCAGTGGGTTTTAATGATACACAGGTTACTTGCAATACCAATGCTGAACAAAGCTGGTGGAGTTTCCTGATCAAACTCTGAAGGTTGTGTGTTCATGTTTCCTCTCCAGTCATCTTGCTGCTCCAGCTTTCCACATGTGGACCATCTCTTACAGAAAGAAAAAAAACATGCGTGTAGCAACTTACGTTAGTGCATTTGTGTTATTAAATGCCACTTAAACTTTTATTTATTTTTTGTTAGCTCAGCTGATGTGAGCTATAGGCCTACAAGTTTACATGGCATCAGTTTTTTTTTTTTTTTTTTTTTCAAAAACTGGTTAAAACAGCCAAAATGTTCAGGTTCTGTGTGGTGTTAGAACTTTCTGCCTGTGCATGTCCAGGTTTTCTTTAGGTGCTCCAGTATTGTTCTGCAGGTTTTTGGACTTCATTAATCAGGAGACATTTCTATTAAACTTGAGCAGAAACAGAAAACACCATGTTGTTATGGTGTGACATTCTGCTAGGAAATATTGGATCCTGTCATTCCTAATGATACTGTTAAGGTGCATTCACACCGAACGCGAATGTGGCGGCCCGAGTAACAGACTTACACTAACCCTAGTATGTACCGGAGCTATTCAACGCAAACTCAGTCCCTTTATGCAAAGGGGGTTAGATAATCTGCTGCCCAGCTCCAGGTCAGATGTTCCACTCCATCTCATTCAATAATTTTTTGTGATATCATGGATTCATTCCACTGGTGGATTTGAGCTGGTTTAGCAGCTCCACAGTAAAAAGTATGATGTAATTGTATAAAAAAAAAAGTTAAAATATTTCCCAAACAGAATTTAAAGCTATCTACGCAGCTCGTGGCAAGACTATATTAAACTCTATGCACTCCTAGAGACTCCACGTACATAACCAAATATATTGGCTAAAAAAGTGTATTTTGCTTTATATGTACCCTTTAACGCAGTATTTCACTGCAACACCACCTCTTGGCAGCAGGGGTCTCCACTGGTCAGTGTTTATTAATGTAAAAGAAAGTTGAGCTTGGAACAAAGTACAGGAAGCAGTTTTATTTCACGATTATTAAAAAGTATACAGAATATAGAATGCAACATATTTAACATTTATACACTCATTACTGTGCAGAAATGTGAAATAAAATATTTTACAATTTTCAATAGTCTTAAGGAACCATCACCGATGCACTTTGTCCTTTCAGCAGCGTTAAAGCAGGTTTTAATATGTAAAACAGAAAAAAAACACCAGACTATAGTCATTTCTTAGATCCCAACTTTGCATTTAACGATAATGTATTTACACTGCAAGTCAAATACAGTCTAAGAGTCAACTGTACAAGTTGGATATCAAGGCAAATTTGACTTTTCATGGTTGAAACATCACTGTGATACAGTAAAAAAAAAGCCATAAATTAAATATGAATGCCCAAACTATTTGTTTATCAAAAAAATTACAGGTACCGTTGTAGTCCTCTATTGTGGATAGAAGCTCACACGTCAGGAAAGCAATGCTGGAATGCAAAACACTAAACCGATCAGAAACACTACCATAAACATAAAAACGTACACTAAAAATAAGTGTCATCCTGCAATAAGCATAAACAGTACCACATTTATCTACTGTCAATACAAGTTTTTTCTTCGGGATTGTTTAAAAACTACCGTCAACCCGTTAGGTGATTGTTATAATCAATATTGGTCTAGTTGTCGGGTTATTTCACCTGTTTGTGACGCAAGACAATGAATCATAAATTTTGAAAAAGTGGCAGTATGGACAGATGACCAATAATCATGTGAATATGTAAAGAAGTACTGTGGTGGTAAGTCCAGCTAAAACTAAAGGATTGTGAATATAAAGAGAAGATAAAGTCAACTTTTTACTGAAGATAACAGCTTACATTGAAAAAAGATGTTGGACATAAACTGTGGAATCAACAAATAAAAAAAAGGGACAAATGGAAAGTAACTGTCTTTCAAAGAGAATATATCCTAACATGCTAAAATACATTTTAAAATAGCTATTCGTTGGAAAGTTAGCAAAAGGTTTTGCAACCAAACATTTTCTTATTGTAATGATAATAGAAGCTATAATTAAGATAATTATTAGGTATTCAAAATATAATTTTACTCTCCTACACAAAGTTGGAGCTCTGCAGCGATCATGTCACAGATGTGACTGAGGAAAGGAAAGATGAATCAGGCCATGAATTAGTACAATCAGCTGGCTGCTGATTTCTGCTCCTCGGGAATAGTAATGCGCTCGCTGTATTATTGCATTCAATCATTACAGTACCTTCCTCTCTGACTGGTCCAAAGTGCTGCAGGCCTTTTCTTTTTGTTCTCAAATGAATAGCTTCAGGAGCAGCAATCATGGTGCTGGGTTCAAGGGTTGCAAGATGGGTGTACATAAAAATGTATTCATGCACCTAATACATTTATTTTATTATTATATTTACTCAAAATACAGCCATTGTCTCAATTTAGCAGAAACGTTGGGAAAAAGGGAGGATGGACAGTGAACCTGGCCCTCTTCAATGTATAAATAACTACAATAAAATCCATTTACGTTGTTACTTCATGTAGGTTTTGGATTAATTTCATTCAAAACAGACAAATCCAACAAAAATAACATGATAAAAGTTTTCGTTTTCTCTCTTACAAAACCAGCCAGTTCCTCTGCCTTTTTTCTGGACGTAGTGAAAAACTAAAATAAAAGCCTGATGATTTATGAGAAAAATATTAAGAGAGAAAACTGTGGAGTTTACTTCATACCAATGTGATGGTAATGCCTTGCTTTAAAGGGTGTGAAACTATTAAAGGCATTTAATTTAATTTTACGAGTATTTATGGAGTTAGATTGTGAAAAAAAAAAAGATAACACCAATTTTGCACTGTAAAAGAACAAATAAAAAGGTGACGTTTTAAGCTGAAGTGGTGAAGTGTCCGTGGCGCTACATGAAGTGCGCTGAGCAGAAATCAGACCATGTTGGTCTGGGTGTTTGGGCTGCGGCTCTGCAGGTCTTGTACCTGATCGAGAACCCAGCTGATGTTTGGTCGCTCCTGGGGATTCGAAACCATGATGGAGCTCAGCAGCATCTGGAGACCCTCTGAGTAACTGTGTCAAAGAAGGGCAGACAAAAGATTAGTGAGACAACACTTTAAATCTGCATCACAACAGAAATGTTGTTATAAAAACTTATTCCCTAAACAACTCAACACAAGGGATCTGAACAGAACATGTCTGCATAAGCCATAGAACCTATAACTCAAAAAGGAAATGCTTCTGTTTAATCAAAAAAGGCAAGTGCCTGTACTGCCATACACTGAGCACAGCACCACAACAATGGTGGACAGAAAAGTGTAAAGAAATAAATGATTTACTGCTAATAAACTTTAAAGTAATTGTTAATTGCTGGAGAATATTTCCTCATTCTGCTAAAATGTTCCTTTTACAGCCCCTGGCAAAGGCAGGCTCTGTTAAATCAGGTGGAAATGTGCCGTTTCACAGTTTGAACACTGACCTGCAAGTTGGTGGGATGGTCACTGGATTCTGGACAGCCAGGGCAACGCTGTCCCCCTTCTGAAATATCAGATCATATGGGCCCTCCAGCATCATCATGCAGAACAGCACGCAGCCCAGCGACTGAAGGTTGATGCAAACACAACATAGGAGGAAAATAAAAAATGAAGAGCTTTTTTCCACTGAATTCACAGTTTTGACTTTTATTTCAAGCTTCAGAGAGATATAAAAAGATTGGCCAGCTTATTTTTAACAAAGAAAATAAGCTGGCCAATGTGGCTAAAACAGGATGGAGTGCATGCACAGGCTTTACCCAAATATCAGTGCGCTCATCTATAATGCAGTGACTCTCTACATGAAAGAGCTCAGGAGCTCTGTAGGAAATTGTGCACCGTTGAGCTGCCCAGTCCTGTATAGTCATGGCTTCTCTGGATCCTTTGACCTGTTAAAAAAAACAACAACTAAAAGTGAATATGGTAAACTAATACAATCAGAGCACAAAACAAATTCTAATCTTTTGCACCATTTCTGAACATCTTACTTTTGACTTACTCTCAATCAAAGCAAGAAAAGGTGCTGAATTAGACAAAACGGTTTTGGCTCTAAAACCAAATGTACACAAAAAATTATAAACTAAAGTCAAACAGGCAGTCAGTAAGATAAAAAGTAAGAAAAAATAACTTATGAATCTGTCATTAAAGCTAAGCAAAAAATACATTTCCCTTTAACTTTAAACAGATATGGGGTGATATCTGCTGATTACATGTTTATATGAGCAACAGTTGAATGGCTGCATTGAGAAAAAAATTTAATAAAACCAAATAAAAACAGCAAAAAGAATGCTTTTAGGATGTGAACCACAATCAGTTGTTATGGGGAGTTTTAGTGGAATCAACAATCCCAATCTGCCATCTAGTGGTGAAAAACCAGAACCACTTCTTAAAAAGTTAAAGTATTGACTGCATACTTGCGTCTACAAATTTTCACGAAGGTATGAGCATATTATTTTTGGTTTTTATGGAAAGAATACAGACAGAATAATTTTAATATTTAGTAAATTTCCTATTCACAAATGTAAATTGTCATCATCTTCACCTTCTTTTCCAGTTTTGGTTAAAAAAATCAAACTAAACAAAAAAGGCTGCAAACACACATGAATGCTGCAGGTCAATGAACATATTAAATTAATCATAAAGTCCTTTTTTTGTCTAATTTTTGTTTTTTTTTTGCCCTAGCTTTGCTACATTCTGCGTTCCAGTCCCTGTTGAATCTTTGTTAAAAATATACTTTTTTCAATAATAAAACAATTAATTCACTTGCATCCAAGAAGTTAATGGCGGCCGCATATTAAGTCATTATACTTTTAGATACAGAGTTCTGCCCAAGGGACGATCTGTCAATCGCATAAAATAACTTTCCTATTTACATACAGCTATGACAATATTATATTAGAACTGATTATTAAAATTAACCAACTTCTTATAGCTCTGCACACTCACCTCAATTCTCGCCCGGTTCATTGAACCCAGATCCATCAGAAGGCCTGTCATCTTCATCCAGGAGCACATTTGTGGGTTTCAGGTCCTGTCAGATCACAGCACATTGTAAGGGCACACCCTAACCTGAATGCTTCTTATACACTAGGGCAGTGATATAATAGTGAAAGATAAACTCAGTAGG
>NW_023396668.1:0-81501 GCF_011125445.2 Fundulus heteroclitus | reverse complement strand
TAATATATCAGAAATATATTCACTAACCTTGAAAAGATATGCAGGTCTTGCGGTGTCTCCACACCTAAAACGAAAAAAAAAAAAAAAAAAAAAACAACACTGAGAAACTATCTTAGGTGTGTCGACCTCATGGTTTTGTAGAAGCATCAGAGCCATGGTACCTAACTGCTTGATGTGTTGATTCAGAGTAGAATGAGTAACCATTCTTTATATTTATGAAATATTTAAGATAAAGGGCCCATCGTAAGCTAAAACTTCCTCAAAGATATCATGACCAAGACATGGTGGCAAGCCTGGCATACAAACAATGGAAGTATTCAAAGAATTGAATACTGACCCAAAACTTTACTCCATCAACGTCTGTTGTATTGTTGATTAGCAGATGGTTACAGCAGATTGTAGTTTTTCTCTGGTACGCCGTGGTCCACACACATTTGGATCAGTACCCTGAAATTCAGATTTGGTAATCAGGCGATACCTGCAGAAGTACTTGGAGGAACTTAAGCTTTCAGAGAAGCCACCAATACAGTGAGAACCCAGATTATCTCCAGCAATACAAAATAATGTTCGTTTTACCTTTTGTTTCATCTGGTCCAGCAATACCCATTGTCTGATAGTAATTCTGAAAAGACCTTGGCATGACCAAATCTGTGAAATCCTTCTCCCTGCAAAGTAATACAAGGGACATGTGGTCCGAATCTGAACCGACCATGAAGTGGCAAATTTGCCAAAGATACATACACAAATCGATAGTTACGTATGTAACTACGGTTCTATTGAATCCCGGATGACCGCCAGAGGCGGTGCTTCAAGCACTGAATGATCACTCTTGCGCTTGCGCAGGTCGAGAATTAGTATCAACAAAGTCACCTGTGATCCTACCGGTGATCAGCGGAAGCCTATATAGGCACGTGACACCGGTAGTTCAGTCCCTCGATCTTCTCGTGAGCCAGCAATACCGAGGGACCCGAACGCTCTGGCGGTCATCCGGGATTCATAGAACCGTAGTTACATACGTAACTATCGTTCTATTTCATCCCTACTGACCGCCAGAGGCGGGTGCTTCAAGCACTGAATGACGTATGCCAACAAGGTCCCGAGGGATGTAGAAAGACAAGGAACAACCCACCGGAACCCGGCAGCAGCACCTACCTTAGCGGGACGCACCAGGTGGTTGCTGCAGGATGCCCTGGAGAGGATGAGGCGTAGCCATGTTAACTCTATAGAACCTCGTGAAAGTGGTCGGCAACAGACCATGAGGCCGCCTCGCAGATGGACTCCAGTGGCACCCCCGTCATGGCAGCCCACGAGGTTGACAGGCTCCTCGTGGAAGTGGCACCGCACTCCCTGAGGCAGGGCTGACCCTGCAGAGAGTATGCCACAGATATCGCCCCCACAACCCAACGTGCCAGCCGTTGCTTGGACAGGGCACAACCTCGCCGCTGGCCAGCATAGCATACGAAGAGGCTGTCGGTCAGTCGCATGCTCGCTGTAGCGCGGACATAGGCCTCCAGCGCTCTGACTGGGCACAGAGCTTCAGAAGTGGGTCCCGGCTCGAACCGGGATAACCGAAGCGGCAAGACTGTGCCTGCCACTGTGGGGGCCTTCGGGACGAAGGAAGAATCGGTCCACAGGGTCACCCCGGAGCCATCCGGGTTCCACCGACAACAGGGCTCGGCTATAGACAGGGCATGCAGTTCCCCCACTCGTCTGCCGGAAGCCATGGCCAGCAGGAAGGCCGTCTTCATTGAGAGCCGTTCCAGATCCACTGCTGCAATCGGCTCAAAGGGTGGGGAATGAAGAGCTTCCAGTACTAATTAAGATCCCAGGTAGGAGCCATCCGGCGCCTCGGAGGATGTAAGCATCTTGCGCCCCTGAGGAACAGCACTATGTCCCTATACCTTCCAACAGAGCGGCCATTGAACCCAGTGTGCCAGTGGGAAATGGCAGCCACATAGACCTTCAGGGTGGAAGGGGACCGCCCCCGGTTAAGCAACTCCTGAAGGAAGTCCAGCACGGATTGAATGGGACAGTGTATGGGGTCCAGCCCCTTATTGACACACCAGGTGGTAAAGCTGCCCATCTGGCTGTGTAAGCAGCCCGGGTGGATGGTGCCCATGCACAGGCTATTGTGTGGCCCACATCGCCCCCGAATCGGGAGAACGTGGGGTCGGACCCTGCAGGGGCCAAAGCCAAAGGCGCAGGCGGCCCGGGTCGGGGTGGAGAATCTGACCCCCCAGTTGGGATAGGAGGTCCCTCCTGGATGGGAGGGGCATCGGCGAGCTGTAACAAAGCCTGCGCAGCAGAGGAAACCAAGTCCTCGCTGGCCAGAATGGGGCTATCAGCAGGAGCCTGTGCCCTTCCTGGAGAACCCGCAGGAGGGTCTGGGGAATCAGACCCAATGGGGGAAAGGCATAGAGGAGAGTTCTGGGCCAATCGTGGGCCAGCGCATCGCACCCCAGGGGACAGGAACTGTCTGACAGGGAGAACCAGAGGGGACAGTGGGCCGTGTCTCTGGAGGCAAAGAGGTCCACGCCTGCTCTGCCGAATGTCCCCCAGATGTGATCCACCACCTCCGGGTGGAGTCGCCACTCTCCTGGAAGAGGCGATGTGCGGGAGAGGAAGTCCGCGGGCCCGTTGCGCCAGCCTGGAATATAGGCCGCCCTGAGGCTGGTGAGGCGAGACGACGCCCACACCAGGAGCTGGTGTGTTAGGGACAGCAGTCTCGGGGACCTGGACCCACCCTGGTGATTGATGTGGTAAACCACTGTGGTGTTGTCTGACCAGACCAGCACATGCTTCCCCCGTAGTCCTGGAAGAAAACTCCGGAGTGCGAGGGCTACAGCGCGGAGCTCCAGGGCATTGATGTGTTCCCTCTGCACCCGTGTGGACCACACTCCCTGTGTCACGTGGTCCCGCCAGGTTGCGCCCCAACCCAGAGTGGAAGCGTCCGTATATACAGCCTCCCTCCGGCACGGAAGGGGCCCGAGCGGAACTCCTCCCACAATGTAGGATTCGTCCCCTCCACAGGGACAGAGACCGCAGACAGTGCGGCGCGACACAAATTCTCCTGTGTCTGTGTGCCTGACGGGTGGGGTCCAGAGCCAGGCTGTTCAGCCACATCTGCAGAGGGCGCAGTGAGAGAAGCCCCAGTGGAACCACACTGGAAGCAGCGGTAAGCGTGCCCAGGAGGCTCAGATAATCTAAGAAACGTGGTGCCGCACCACGACGGAAGGCAGGCAACATAGTTAAAATACTGGTCACCCGCTGGGGAGAAGGACGGGCGGTCATGGAGACAGAGTTCAGGAGAATGCCCAGGAACACTGTCACCTGGGAGGGGGTGAGGCTGCTCTTCTCCAGATTTACCTTCAAACCCAGCCGGTGCACATGGGAGAGCACCAACTGGGTGTCCCTGATCGCCTGACTGCGGGTTGCGGCACAAATCAGCCAATCGTCCAGATAGGGCAGTATACGAATTCCCTGTGCCTGCAGGGGGGACAGAGCTGCTGCCACCACCCTGGTGAACACTCGGGGAGACAGGGAAGAGCCCAAACGGGAGTACCCTGAACTGGTAATGGCACCCCTGAAATGCAAAGCGGAGAAACCGCCAGTGAACCTGTGCCACAGGGACGTGGAAGTATGCATCCCTCAGGTCGATTGACGTGAACCAGTCGCCTGGGGAGATTGCCTGCAGAAACCCCCTTGGCTGTAAGCATGCGGAAGGGCATGTCCTTCAGATAGGTGTTGAGCCCCCTGAGGTCCAGCACCGGACGAAGATTCCCATTCTTTTTGGGGACCAGAAAATACACTGAGTAAAAGCCCCCTGGATCCAGCAGGGGGTCCACGGGCACTATCGCACCCTTGACCAGCAAGGTACGTAGCTCGCTGGACAGTGCCTGTGCTTTCAGAGGGTTGCAGATGGTGGTCATCCGAACTCCTCCATGAGACGGGGGCCGGCGGTGGAAACTGGAGACGGTATCCCCTGGTCAGAGTTGGAGAGTACCCAAGAATCTGGGGTGCATTCGCCCCAGTACAGAAGCTGACCTGGGGTGAAATATCCAACCGCCGGCCCCAGCGCCTCACCTACGGGTCCCTCGGCCCCTTGGGGGCCTAGAGGGGGGGCGAGCTGGTTCCGTAGCCCGAAAGGGGTGCGAAGCCCGGGCCCCTGCCCGGACTGTCTGGGCTCGAGTCACCCTAGAAGCCGGACCTCGAGGCAAGGTTGGGGCAACGGCTAAACTGGATGACCGTGATCCTGAGCCAGAAGCCGCCCAAGTATTCACAGGCCGATGGTCACGCCTGTGGAGCCCCGCAAGCTGCTGCCTGGTGCGAGAAGCCTGGGCAGTGCGTTCCAGAGCCTCCACTGCAGCAGAGCCGAAAGCTCCCCTGGAACCACCGGCAAGGCGCGCAGTGTCCGCCTGCAGGGTTCGGTGAGTGGCGACTGAGCCAGCCACACCTGGCGCCGAGCATGGACCAGGGTGGACAATGTACGCCCCAGCTCCCTTGACATCAGGCAAAGGCCTGGAGAGACGCATCCAGCATGCCCTGAGTGGGACTGGTCAAGCGACCGTGCCTCCAGGGAAGATGCCAGGCCTAGCAGCAAATGGGAGAGGGAGTTCCCAATACGCCCCTAGGAACAATAAGGGAGGCAATGCCAGGTTCCACCGCTGGCATCTGACCTAACCCAAACTTTGGGGCCTCCTGCATCGCGGCAAGAGCTCTTCCGTCTGATGTCGGGCGAGAAAGAGCCCGAGTAATCCGACCAGCAGGTGTGGAGTTCCTTGATGTACTCCTCTGAAGGTGTACAGCAAAGGTGGCCATCCCGGCCTCACGGCGTCTGAAAAGGCGCTAGAGGTGGCGGGCTGAACTTGTGGAGAATCCACCTGCAACTGTGCCAGGGCAGCTTTAATAGCAGTTGCCACCGACTCTCCCGTACCCCCCAGAGAGATGTCGGATTCAACATCCGACACCTGCGGGCTATGTGCTTGGGGTTCCCCCCGAAAGAGGGTGTCAGATGCCGCCAGCGAGAGGGCGTCCTCATTGAGGACTGAAGCTTCTTCAGTAGCTGGAGACGAGACCAATCCCTGAACAGGGGGAGGTCGCAAAGATTGGAGTAGAGCCTTCATCTGGGCCAACTCTGAGGATAACTGATCCACTTTAGAGGACAGCCCCCGCCCCGAATGGCGGGACTTCTTCCCAGCTACTGGTGGAGCGTCCGAGGCAGGGCGTTTAGAGGATAACCCCTGGCCAGGGGGCAACTGTTCCTGCTGGTGAGAGCCCATCCAGGGAACAGGCTGCTCGACTGAGGACAGCCGGGCCAGCCGCGCCGCATGGGGCAGAACGCTGCAATTGGGGCAGGCAGCCTCGGTAAGCGCCTCCTTGAGGTGGTCAACACCCAGACAAGGGGGGCACAGGTCATGGCCATCCTCAGGATGCAAAGGGGCTAAACAAGTGGAACAACAAAGACGTTCCATCTCTGAGTGATGGAGCCCGTACTCAGGAGCCGCTTCACCCACTTGACCGAGCAGAAATCGCCACTAGTGAAATGGATGTTTCAATTTAGTTCACCAAAAAACACTCAGCGCGGGCAGAAAACGCCACTGGCGAGGTAATGTAAACAGTAACGACCCGTTTCGACCAGGTTCAACCAAAGAAACTCAGCGCGGGCAGAAAACGCCACTGGCGAGGTAATGTAAACAGTAACGACCTGTTTCGATCAGGTTCAACCAAAGAAAACTCAGCGCGGGCAGAAAACGCCACTGGCGAGGTAATGTAAACAGTAACGACCTGTTTCGATCAGGTTCAACCAAAGAAACTCAACATGGGCAGAAAACGCCACTGGCGAGGTAATGTAAACAGTAACGACCTGTTTCGATCAGGTTCAACCAAAGAAAACTCAGCGCGGGCAGAAAAACGCCACTGGCGAGGTAATGTAAACAGTAACGACCTGTTTCGATCAGGTTCAACCAAAGAAACTCAACATGGGCAGAAAACGCTGCTGATGAGATAACTGTAAACAGTAACAAACTGTTTCAATCAGATTCAACCAAGAAACTCGGCGCGGGCAGAAAACGCCACCGGCGAGGTAAAAACGAACGATAACCGACTTGTTTAAATCAGGTTAAACAAAAGGACTCAAGGCGGGCGGAGGACGCCACCGGTGAGTAAACAAATGAGCAGCTACTACCAGCTGCTAACTCAAGCAACACCGGCGGGTCAAGACGCTACCCGCGGGGTTCAGAAAAATTAAAGGAAACAGACTCACCCAATGAGGTCTGTAGGCACAATCGTCGCTCGCGCAGCCCCTGGAGGGCGAGCACGCCCGCAGCTCCGACCGCAAACGATCACGGGGCTACTGGCAGCGAGCTGACGGAGAAAGCGGTTATACAGAGAAAACTCACGTGTCTGTAGAAGGAACCGCTCACAACAAACCTGCGTGCGAGAAGATGAGAAGGGACTGAACTACCGGTGTCACGTGCCTATATAGGCTTCCGCTGATCACCGGTAGGTCACAGGTGACTTTGTTGATACTAATTCTCGACCTGCGCAAGCGCAAGAGTGATCATTCAGTGCTTGAAGCACCGCCTCTGGCGGTCAGTAGGGATGAAATAGAACTTGTGCTTTGTTCTTGCAGAGCCCAAAGGGTTAACAACCTCAAAGGCTTCCTGGTAAAGTATTAGCTTGAGACGTGACAGGTTTTGACTAAAGAACTCATTAGACCTAAATAACTTACCATCACTCATGTCACACAGAACATCAGAAGGAGACTCAGTAGAGATTTCTGTATCAAATCAGACTTTAACAAAAATTTTGAGTAAACTTGCGTCACTTTTAAAAGATGACACACTGATGCAGTCACTAATGATTGACACTCAGAATCTCCATATAAAATCACTAACTGTGACATATGGGAAGTAAAAGATGACTTCACCTTAAAGGTACTTGTGCATCCTTTGACTGGACAAGTAACCACATGGCCTTTTACAAAATGGCTCTTCAGATGAGCTATTAGCTCTTTAGCATCTTGGCTCTGGTGTTGGCACATATTCATTGCACTTTTAAAAGAGGTAACTTGCCTAAAAACCGTAATATTGGTAGGGCCAGTGTGTCTTTGATAAAAATGTAGCCTTAAGTGCTCCATACCTAAAAACGTTTGCTTGTAGTCAGTTTTATTGCACTTAAAAACACAACATGACTCATTACAATGAAGCTTGCAGTGAAGCACATAGCCCCTTGATGACTGCACCACCTTGCCACAGAAATTACACCTCAACATGTCGTCCACTTAGCCAACTTCACACACACTCAGAGCAATAAATTCTTAAAAAATAAATGCTCGGTCAAAACTGTACTGGTGGGTTTTCAATAAAGCTGATAAGATAGTCAACAGACCTGGCAAGCTTCAGGAAACAATTAAATTAGAACGGCGTCTAAAACACCCAAAAAAGACGGATGTACTCACCTCACGTATTTGTTTTAGGCAGTCCAGGGGAAGAAAACGTCAGAAAACTAAAATATTTTTGCGGCGCAACGGCGGTGGCATGAGGTCAGAAGCTGCGTGGTGGTGAAATGATGGCGGCTGTCTCTTCTTCCGGGCAAACGAGCAAGCTGCGCACAGCTTAGCAGCGCGACACCCTATTGGTGGAAACGCTCAGTAAGGTCGCTAATTGGATAACAGCTTTGAAAAAGAGGAGGGAAAATATGTTTTTCTTTGAGCGCTCTGCAATGGCGTACCGCGCACGTGACGTCACCATCTCATGAGCAACGCCCCTTGCCGCTAAGGTAGGGCAAACAGTGTCACAGTAAAAGACTTGTAATGTGATTTCAAATAGTAAAAACAGCTGTTCAGCTGTAAATCAGCAACCATCACACCAACTCTAGATTTAAAATGGACACACCAAAGGCGACATGAGACATAAAAGAGCAGGGGAAACAATGTTAAGTCAGAATTGTGTGGAAATGGGGCTGTTGTCATTGGAATCTGCATATTCAGTGCCGGCCCGAGGCAGAAGCAAACTTAGCATCTGCTTAAGATCCAAGGGCTACAAGAGGGTCCCCAAGAGCAATAATTGTTTTTTATTTTTTTTGCATGCACACACAATTTTTATCTCAGTGTAGTAATTAAGATTTATGATAACAGAGTGCATATTTTGACATTATCTTTGATCATGTAGAAATTATAACTTCTCATGAAAAAAAAGGTCTTGGGGGCCCTCAAGTAGGTGTGCATTCTGCATTGGTAATATTAGCTTGCAATGAATATAAAAACTTCTATAGCACAAATAAAAGACAAGTAGACAAAACGTTATCTACATTTACAGTTTTAAGAACTCATATTCTTTTTTTTTTCTTAACAGTGTCCTGTCCGGCAATGTGGCAATAAGAATTGTTGTCTTAATGCCAAAAAGAGCTCAACAGATTTTACTTTCACTTGATTTATGTATGTAAATAGTTTTATTATAATTCATGCAAGGAGTTTTTCAAGTTATATGGACACTACAGTGAGTAAGTAGAAGAGCAAATAAAATGAAGAAAAGGTGAAAGAAAGAGGAGATAAAAGGGAGAAAATAATAGAACGCTTTCAGTCTGCTTAATCACCTGCAAAGAGAGATGTAACAAGAACTTTCTTCAATCATACTCTATTTTTTCATTTTTCTTTAAAAATGAAACAGAAAATTAAGAAGCATTACAAAGGGTGCAATTTGTTTATTTGAATATCTTGTCATTAGCGGAGATTAAATGTTTTCTATAACAAAGGTCAATTTCTTTTTTTGTCTTTTAGCGTTTTTACAAAATTGCACTTTTGGCATTTTTACAATGGACTATATTTTAAACCATTTGCTTCTTTAAAATTAAAGTTTGTGCTTGCTTCACAATCAACAAGTATTTCCTGTAAATTCTAATGTGCAAAACTCAATAACCTGTGATTTTATCCAAATAATGTCGTAAAAATTAATGTTTTTGGACATTTTTGTCTGTACGACAATTTCTTTTAAAATGTATGCATATTTATTAATTTTCACAGCGAATCACTGTGAGTTTTATATTTTCTTAGCGTAATATTCAGTGTTTTCTCCAGTCACTTGATTAATCATTATTTAATGTATTTATTAAAGTAAAAGACCGCTTTTGGTTTCACGGTCTTTTACTGTTGCTCTTTGACGGTGTTTTGCTGTATATTTTACTGACTTTTTTTACAGTGCATGTTATTCGCTTTATTGCCCGTCCAACACTTTATTTTCAATATTGGGGACGTGCTATGAATAATATCCCGTGGTAGAAGTAATTTAATATTTAATTCTATTGAATTAAAAAAATAATCCGAGGCAGAAATCAAAGGATTTCATTTCAGAATAATTTCTCTATGAAATGCAAGCCAAATGCATGACTGTTGCAGAACGCATCCAGTTGCAAACAGGAATACAGGGTGAAAACTTCCCATTAGGACAGCTGGACTGTTTCTGGTTTAATCAGATTTACAGCAATAGATTTTAGGCGCAAACTCAAGAAAATTTGCAATCATTTTACATGTCTGGATTTTGTCTTTTTCTTTGCCAGAGGAGGCATGAATGCATCTAATCTTACAGTAAAAGCAGGTGATTGTGGTCAAGCCTGGGCTAAAAACGACCGCTCACCACATGCTGATCTGCTCCTTAATCACACGGGTGCCCAGTAAAACACCCAGCCGTAGCTGAGCGCACTCAGTGTGCTGCTGCTGTTTATGAAAATGGCCCCATGTGACCGCTCACCATCAGGCTTTTGATTGCTTGACTTCCGATTCATTAGTTTAATTATTTGGCTATCAGTAAACACCACTGAGTAATTAATACCCGAGAGCCTAGACAGTAAATTTCAGCTGTGAATTAGGATTTCCATTTTCTATTTTTGCTTTGCCTTGCACAACTGCAGCAAGCAGCTGCTGGAAAAGTTCTTCCATCGCAGACTGCAATTTTTAAAACATCTTTAACTGTGAATAGTAGCTGAGTCATGATTATCGCTTCAATTACTGATTGTCACTGTGTCGCATATTTCTAATGTGAATGTAGTGCTTGTTAGATTGTGTTAACCTTTGTAATGCAAGGATTGGCTTTTCTGCTTTTAAGCGGTTAATTATCAGCACTGCAAAGGGGTAGTCGGTGTCTTTGAGGAGCTTGGGTGATTTATTGGCACCCTGAGGGAAGCATGCTGTTTCTTTTTAAGAATTAGGGAATATGAGACACCATCACTGGAAATATACTTATCAGATTGTTGAGTTCAGGAAACGGACCAACTTGCAGACAAGAGGTTGGGCGCAGCATGTTGAGATAAATGGTGGTTTATTAATGATAAAGCAAAAGTTAGAGGAAGGCCGGTAAAACAGGATATATGCATATGAAAATGAGGAGATCAGAAGCGTGGTTGTATAACGGAAAACCTGACTTGGTGACTAAATAGGGAGGAAAAATAAAGGGAAAGGCAGGTGATGTAGCTAATGCAGGTGAAGTAAATGGGGGGAATTAAGCGGAGGGAGAGGGCGATGATATAGCTGGGGCAGAAAAACAGAAACTATCAAAAACCACGATGAATGAACAAATGTGGCAAAAATAAACCCATTAGCTAAACTAAAGAAAGGCGGGAAAATGAGGATCTACCAAACAAAAATAAACTACTAAAATGATAATGAGCAGGAAACTACCAAATGACAGAAACAAGAATCTACAGATAAACAAATAAATAAACAATACCAAAGAGGTGCAAAACATAAACAGACTGCAGGATCCACAGGAACCTAAAACTACCTAAACCTTCATTATTTTTACAAGTTGCTTTTAAAATGACAAACAAACCTCAACAGAACACATATTGTAATTTGGTGAAAATGACTGTAAATCAGGGTTGTCTAAAGAGCTGCCTGAGGGCTATTTGAGGCCCCTGGACTGATTTTGTGGGGCTCCCGACAGGAATCCAAGAATTGTACAAATTCTGCCTCCCAGCACAGGTGGTTGATGCAGATGGAGACTTTTAATCTTTAATTAGTGCCAAATTATTACCAATATATTAAAATCTTCTCACAATGTAAAATGTTAGGTCTGTTGAATTGTCTATTTACAACCATGTGTTTTGCATTACCTTAAATTTTATAGCAGACACGACCATATCTATCCAGTGACTTTTACTGGTATTGCTGAGAATAGACTGAATTTCTTTCAGTCGAGGCCAGAAGTATTTTGGAAACTTTATTTTAATGATGCAAATGTGCTGTAAACTTTGGATCTGCCACAATTTACATATCCCATTTCTACAAACAACCCGACTATTGTATTTGTCTTATCAAAATACTGAATGCCTAATTTATTGTTCAGCAGTTTAAAAAACTTTTGGTTTAAAAAAATATAGGTGGGGGGTGTGGGGGCAATATGTTTGGTCACCACTGCTGTAAATACTATCTATACTGGGGTGATAAATAATAATAAATGTTAACATTGATTCCATTATTCATAACAGGGAGGACTCAATAAAAAAGATGCTTTATGGATTTTGGGTGATTTCATCTAGAATATGAAGGGGGGTGATTGAATGGCATACTGATATTATTTAACATAACCCTAATCTGCAGCATTCCCATATCTAGGAAATTAGCTTTAGATGTTTTGGCCTTTGGGACATGGTGCATTTCACTGCTGGAAGCAGATGAGTACAATGCATTGATGAACAATTAATAACAGGCATGCTAAGGCATTCAAAAAATTACATTACTGACTATAAACAGCGAGGCGAAAAAGCTCCCCATGCTGCCACAACAGAACCGTTGCTTTCGTTGCAAGTCATCCCCCGATTCTGAAAGCAGACCATCGGATGCAGATGCTCCTGCCGCAGCGTTTTGCGAATTTCTCTTTCGACACAACAGACTTAAAAGTTTTCTGTCAAGTCTGTTTTACCTGTTATTGTTTTGGCTTCAAAGAGTGGACATTTCTAACTGGGGAGGCTGAATTAAGAGCTCACCTTTTTCCAATCCCTTCAAACTCTTTCTGTTCTGGCCTAATTATAGATTAAGTCTGAGTGGTAAATATAATTGGGTACTATATTACCATTATTGTTTTGTTGCTGTGAACTATTATGCCTTTCTTGTCACAGATGAATAACTACTGTCAAATGACTGAAAAAAAAATGCTGTATGTTGCTTTCACTTTTTTTTATTTCACAGTTGCACCACAGACAAGTTTGACATAAATACATTTCTAATTAATCTTTGCAATCATTCAAATAAGTTAAGTCTATTCACTTGCATGTAAACAACAAGAATGGATTCAGGAACTTCAGCAATGGCAGAACTACAGTGATATTTACACAAAAGCAAATGCAACACGCGTGATGTTCATGTCGCAGCACCATGCAACCTGTTCAGTTTCATGAATCCTGCACCCGGGACAAGTTGTTCATCCTCAGGTTCTCTTTGCATCCTTCAGTTATAAAAAACAAAAGAAAAAAAAACAGTGTGTTTGCAGGCTGGAGCTCCAGCTGTCAACAGGTGAAACAAACAGGATGTCGCCAAACAATTACTGAAAGATCTTCTGGGTGATAGCAAATTTTTTTTTTTCTGCATGCTGCAAGATTTACAGTACGTAAAGGGATTTAATTCAAATCGTTTGAAACCCATGAATTAGTTCATGTCCAGGATGTGCCGCGTGAACCAAAGAAAGTGTCTCTCTATGAAGATGGAAACAGACACATTTCAGATTTTGGAAATTGTCTTTTGAAGCAAACACAAACAGATGCTTTTTGGGGGGGGTCAAATCTCTTGGTGAAATCTCTCTGCAACATTCAAGGTCTGCTCACAATCCTGCCCCGATCTTCCGGTCTCCCCCTCCTACCTGCACCCCCTCCAGCTCGTCGTCAGAGAACGGGCTGAGGGAGTCGTACCCAAGCTTGCTGCTGTGCTGCAAGAAGTCCGTGGACCGTGACATTCCCACTTTGTTGCTCACGGTGATACGATACCCATGCTGGCTTCCCTCCTCCTCCTCCTCATCGTCTTCTTCTCCTTCCTCTTCATCTACCTCCTCTTCCTCCTCCCCTTCCTCTCCATCCTCCAGCCCATACTCAACCCGCCTGCCGTCCACATTTAAAGCCCGTCTGGTCTCGTCTGATTTGTCCTTGGCCGCTTTTCCTCCACCTCTCAGCCGCTCTGCCTCCACCTGGCCGGAGGCGGAGGCCTGCTCCTTCGCTTTCCTGCTGCGTTTCCACTTCATCCTCCGGTTCTGAAACCAAATCTTGACCTGCCGGGGGAATGGCACATGGTAGATGTTTTCAATACAGCTGAACAATGGTCCAAAATTTGTTTTGGTGGATTCTCATGTCCATGTATTTTATTATTTAGATCTGTATGACAGCAGTTGTTCTTAGATTTGTTAAATTTCATTTTAAAAACATCACCGTGTCTGAAATTTCAAGAAGAAGAATTATATTTCTTTTTGACCCCCTCCATTTGGATCAAATCTCCTTTGGATGAAAGGAGAACTCAAAATAATGCAAAATGGATTCGGGTAAGAAAAATATCAATGCGAAAGCAGCACGGGATGAAAATTCTTGACATCGTTGTAGATTTGGGAAAAAATGCAACCGTCTTTTCTCACGTATTAATTAAGCCTGTAGCACAATCAGAAGATATTCAAGCTTCCCTAAATAAATAAGGCAGGATAGTTTTAGAGTAGTATCTGTATAATATGACTGATTTTGGCTTTGTAAAGTGCCTCGAGATGACATGTTTTATGAATTGGCGCTATATAAATAAAATTTAATTGAATTGAATAGGAAACCACAGACACTGTGGGGTTCCAACACTTTGTGAGGCGTGAATTACCTGAAGATTAATCTTTGTTTTTACCATGTATAAAGCAACATGTTTGTGTGGATTATTTAACGCTATTTTTAAGCCTGTGTAATACCTTTACCAAAGGTTTAGGGGAAAAATCAATATCTTAACCCAGCAGCTGCTGACTTGTTCTTGTTAAGGCTCTAAATGAGTTAGATTTTACAATTATTCTTTCTCCAGACAGTGTACAAAGGTTTGGACCAATCACTGCACAATATGGATGTAGCATGTTTTTTTTTTTTTTAACAGGGCGATACAGATGTGCATTATGTGAAAGTCTAGGACTTTTGAAAATAAGTCACAAAAAAATCAATAATAACAACAAGAAGGAAAAAGATGGAACGGGGGCCTTTTCACTCTGGAGAGCTGATTTTGAGGAAATCAGGTCCCTCAGTGGCCAAACTGATGCTGTCTTACCTGCGTCTCGGTCAGCATCAGGGAGGTGGCCACCTCAAAGCGCTTGGGTCTGGACAGGTATTTGTTCAGCTTGAACTGGTTTTCCAGCTCCAGGAGCTGCTGACTGGTGAAGGCCGTACGAGGCCTGCGACATTTCCCCAATAGGCCGGACTGAGGGCCCGCTGGAAGAGGAAAATCAGTTATCAATCAAATGTCTACTTGTTATTGGCCTCCAGAGTTGTAAATAACCTTGGTATGAGACATATTTGAAGTTTGTTAGCGAATTTTGATTAATTCACATCGTTAAATATCTGAAATGTTTGGTCAAAAGCAGCCAGCGCTTTTAATTATAAAACACCAAGGACACTGGAAGTTCACTCTGATGCTGCGGGTGGGAACAGGGACACATATGCCAGCACTCTGTGGCCATCATTAACTATAATAGCTTCACTGCAGTTTATTGTTGACGGGGGGACGCAGCAGAAGCGGGCGCAGAGGCCATAAAAACGCAGGCATGCCATTAACTTAATGAAAATTCAATGAAGGCTTTTGGGGTTTTATTGATGAACTACAGTGCGTATTAGGTGTTTGTTTATAGTTACTTCGTCGCACAAAGACAATTTCCATCTTGTTGGCGTTTATAGAGAAATAAATGAGACAAAATTAAAAATATGACACAAGGATAAGCAGTAAAAAGGGGACGCACTGAACTGCGAGAGACGATGTAGGGCTAACAAACTCTCCGGCTCCATACTCTGGATGCAAGACGATACACATATCACTTTTTTTTTCAAGTAGGGGAAAATAAAAACTAGTTTATAAACCGTTTAAAAATAAAAGTCTGTCTTGCTAACTGATTTGCTAACATTTAAATTAAAGGATGGTGCAGTTTTGGAGAGATTGAAAGGAAAAAAAATTCATACGCTTTCAGTTTAATAATAATAATAATAATAATAATAATAATAATAATAATAATAATAATAATAATAATAATAATAATAATAACTCTCCATGTCGTCAATCATTCTAAGCAAATAAAACAAGACATTTTCTTGGAACCTCGTTTTGTTTGTTTGATTTCTTTAGTTTAATATTTGGTTCGTGCGCTTTCGAAATAATCCCATTTGCTCATACTCACAGGTGTAATCTGGCATCCGCGGCATCATAATCCCGGCTCGGATCCAGTGTTCCAGGGGCAGAGATCCGGCCATGGCAGCCGCCTTCAGGTGCTCCGGGTAGCTCTGGGTCAGATGCGTGAAGCCGGTGTATGCGAAAGCTGGATGCTGGCCTCCCAGAGCGCTCAGCGGATACATCGGCGCGGGGTACATACCGGGAATGGCGCCCTGTGTCAGGGAAGCCAGGCCTGGGTGCTGGAGGTTCAGGACGCTCGGTTTGGGGATCATTCCGGTCTGCAGGTGGGCACCCCGCGGGGATGGGGTGTCGGAGCGGCGGCAGGAGACCGGGCTGCCCGCGGGGCTGTCGCTGCTCAGACCCGGGGAGAGATCACGACCGCCGCGGTGGGTCTCATCGGCGAGGAGGGCGTCGATTCGGAAGTTTTTAGACTTTTCCATGCCGTCCTTAACGAGCGGTGAAACTTTGAAGCTTTGAAGAAAAAGAGAGAAAAAAAAAAAAAAGCTGGGAAGGTGCGCACCTGTGCCGCGCGTCAGCACGCAGACACCGAAACCACTGCAGTTGCAGTCTTTTCTTTTTTAAATAAAAAGCTGAAAAAAAATGCTGATGCAAAACATTTACCAACAAGTTATCACTGTTGCAACGCTATTTTATGCCATCCCTTCTTCTTAAGCGCACCTCCACGTTTCGCTCTGCACCATTAAAACTACAAACGTCTGCGCCTGTCCGCATGCCGCCCCTCTCCACTGAGGGCCGGAGCGAGCTGGGATTGGCTGGAAGCGGAGCTGCTCTGACGGGCCTCTAATCAGCTAATTACTCGCTCGTTTCTCCCCCCCAGAAAGCGTTCAGAGTGAGGTAATGTTCAACCCTTGTCCCGCCTGCAAACACCTTCAACTGTATTGAAGCGCGGGGGGGTTACATTAGAAGATTGGGCGCACCTATCTTCAGCCCTTGTCTAAGTGCAAGTGTAGTAGGACTACTCTCCCGAGATTGCAGCGACTCCCGCAAAGACAAGGTGCTGCGGAAATCCTCCTCTGCATCAAATTCAGTTAAACTGCTCAGAAAACAATCTGTCCATCATTTAAGTTTTTAATATGAACGCCTCGCCTCATCCCATACCAAGGGCATACCATTTCCATTAAGGTTTACGATCAAGAATTGCGCACAAACCGCATAAAACTGTAATGACTTGGCAGAGGAGGCTATAAGTTAATTGGCACCCCTGCTTAATGTGGACTAATGTCATTTTAAGACTGAAAGAGTCACCTCCGTAGCGTCAGCTACGGAGGTGACTCGCACCATCGTTGCAGGGCAAATGATTATGAATATTAGAAGATGATGACGGCCTTTATTGTTTCATCATGGTGCCTCAAAAAGACATGTTCATCAAACTTCCCTGTAGCACCACGATATCTACCGCAAACCCCCGCAGGCTGCTTCAACAAATGTGACATTGTTTTACCTTTTGTGTTTTTAATCAGTTTGCATGAGTAAGATATGGAAATGTGAAAAAATAAATAAATAGATGATTTCCTAGAATATAATTTATTCCTTATGTGCTGTGTGCATATATTAAACAAAGAGCTGTTGACAGGGCAGTTTGTCTAGACGAGTAAGGGATTGATTTCAAAACAAAGCTATTTTTTTAGAGGCGGTAAAATGGGGGACAATAAGCTCCGCTCAGTTCAAGCAACAAATCTAAAAACTAAAATTGGTTCTGCTGGTGTGAACACATCAATCCGGTCAGATTAAGTGCAAGCATGGTGACTTTTTGACCTGCAGAAAAACTGATTGTTGCTACTCCATCCGTTCTCTCTCCTCCTCCACCTGCATGGCTCCAGCCCTCTTCTACCTATCAGGCAGATTACAAACGGCCCCCCTTCACTGCTATAGAGGTAATTTGCTCCAGGGGAACCAGGGCCGCTCCCTGTTTGTCGCTTACAGTTTCCTCTATGAGAAGCCTCTTTTCCTTGCTTTTTATGCGCTGAGGGTAATTCAAATAGCCGGGTCTGAGGTAAATCCGTCTGACAGAGAAATACAAATTGGATCCGCTTGTTGAGACTGTGTATCTGCCTCCTCTGTGTCTCTGCGTGTAGCCCATGGACGAATGTGTTGGTACCTCTGGTATAAATGTAAAACAAAAAGAAAAGAAAGAAAAAACAATCTTAAAATACATTGATAATTTAGGAAACTTCAAACATTGCACAGTTTAGTTTTGGGGGCAGCTTCCTTTGCCAAATGAATTTTGTCCAGTGCCAAAAAGTTGCACCAGTCATGATTTTGGATTGTGTTGTGCTGTGTCCTCTCTCCAGAAGGTGCAGGACTAGAGCTGCCTGACATTTATCAACTAATCTACCTCAGGATACTTAAGGAGTACTCTGGCAATCCTTTGGGTGCCTGATAGTCAATCAATGCCTGACCAAACCACCTCAACTGGCTTCTCTACCTGCTCCCGTTACCAGGTTCCTCCTTTGAGCCAGGTGCTCACCGTCTCCTCTGGATGCATCGTCAGCCTCCTTGGCTCCGTTCCCCTCAAACCACTCGGCCTGCCAGCTCTCCAGCCTGACCACCAGTACTTCCCACAACCCTCAACCTCTGGAGCACGGCAAGCAACTTTTCCCCTTTCAGAGCAGCCATGGCCAGAGACGGTAAGAAAAATCCAACATATATTTCGTAACATCATCACACTCTCCAGTAGTAATCTTTGTCATCCCTCCAGTTACCCAACCAGCCTGAGTCCAGTTGTTTCTGCTACAATAAAGCTAAATTTATTCACGAGGGTCAGAAACATGACTGCACCACCATTTTAAGAAGCAAGATATAGTATTAGGTATTTTTTCTCCATAATTACAATAGAAAAATATCAAACATTTTACAAAAAGAGAATAAATTCATTTTCTTGAGTTACATGTTTATGAAAATTAACAAAGAGCAGCCTCTGACTTGATAAAAAATGTTTTAATTGCATCATCAAGTTAATTCTGCTATTAAAAATACTATAAAAGAAAAACTGAATAGAAAAAAATGTCTTTTTCTTTAGCTTTATGTTTAATAACATATCTGAATTATTATAAAGAGACACCATGGAGGCCTTTGTGACTCTGGAGCACGGGTTGCTCTTCTCTTCTCTTCTCTTCTCTTCTCTTCTCTTCTCTTCTCTTCTCTTCTCTTCTCTTCTCTTCTCTTCTCTTCACACACACACGCACACACACACACATACACACACACACACACACACACAAACGCACGCACGCACGCACGCACGCACGCACGCACGCACGGCTGCACGCACGCACGCACGGTTTAATGTACAGAGTGAGTGATTTGAGCCCAGGACTTTCTTGCTGCCCCTACAAAGGCAAAGCAACTCTGTAAAATTCTGCTGTAAAAGGAAAAGACACAAATTATTTGTATGTTTTATCTCGAAAGACTGCTTGTGTTACAACTTGCTGAAAAACGTCCAGATCTGAAATGATCCTTGTGATGTGAATGAGAGAAGTCAGGGATCCTTTTACCTTCAAACACAGATTTATAACAGGCACATTGTGCTGTGCAGCTTTCCCCCTTTGATAACAGCTGTCTGCATACTAACCCCCATGTTAGGTTGAGTTAGGCATTACACTTGCTTAGTCAGAATCTTTAGTTGTTTTGGAGCCAGTTCAATATTTGGTTTTCTAATGTGGAAGTATCCACAGTGTCTAATGTGGTGGAAGCATAATGGTTTCAAACTGAATGCTTTTTTTTATTTTCAGCATTATGCTGCACATAATGTTTCATCAAATACTCATAATAATGTTTTTGCCTTCAACATCATAGCTGAAAGCATAGCCACTGTAGCTTCATGAAGGACGCAGCACTGCTCTGGACACTGTGACTTATCCTCTTCCTTATTGCTGCACCGCGGTGAAAAGCAGAGGGAGTGATGTGACTGATCAGTTCAGCAAAAACCTCTCAGATGTCCATCACGCACATACAGAGCAGTTCAATTTGCTTCTGATGATGTTTACAGGTGAATTTTGGGCAAAGACGGAAACATCAGAAAAATAGGTTATTATAGGAATCGGTTTCCGGTGCTGTTCAGTTTCACTTTTGACACTCACCTGAAATCTGCAGCTTTTTTCCTTCCTCTATTACATGCCGTTACACGCTCGTGCCCTTTTGAACTTTTTTTTTTTTTTCAGAGCCCTCAAAAGTCACCGCTCACACCCTTTTCACAATAAGAGGACAATTGGTTCAAAGGAGCCGCCAGCCGTCGACTACAAAGCCGGTTTATCGACGAGTTATGTGTCAGTAAACGTAGCGGCCAACGGGAGTTTACTGAAACATTAAAGAGCTTATCAGCAATTACAGGCATATTTTTCAATCATTACCACAGCTCCGAGACGGCTTGCCCTGTCCTTAAACTAATCCAGGTAAACTCTTGTGCTCTTTGTATGCTCCGCTGCAATATTCACCTCCAGGTCACAGATTCCCGCCTGATTTGCTCAACTTACTGATAAGATCTTCCACTCTGCTGACGGATGCGAGGGAAGAAAGTTCAGGATTTGATACGCAGCAACATCTCTTCTGCAGTATATGTCAGTCTGTTCTGAAACAGTCAGCTTGGCTTAATGATGGGTCCCTAGAGCTCAAGGTTGTTTGATTCTCAGTTAGTGATACACTGCAGATGAGGTGATTCACCACTGTTCAGTCAGCACTGATGGTGTGGGAGCGCGCGCCCGTGTCTTCTTTCCCTTCAGGCACGTTGCGACAAACAGTAGGTTTTTCAGGGACATCGAGGATGGCCGGACGCGTTTCCCACCAGGCCTCGAGTACAGCACGGTGGCTGAGGCGGTGATAAATGACCTGGGTGCACAATGAGCTTTCTGTGAAGTGAAAATCAGCTCTCCCGCCCCGCGGTAATTAGACTAATTCCCACAATGTCTAATGCAAGCGATAAATCAGCGTTGCTTTCCACCAGACCTTGAGACCAAAATTAATGTTGTCTCATTATGGAGATAAAGGTAATTTATTTGAGTTTTACTTCTCTTTTCAGGCTCTGTACCTTGTCCCCATCATTTATTAACCAATATTGAGCTTTGCCATATGACATTTAGCCCACTGGACATGAATCTCTTTCTGTCTGACTTTGCTACTTTGGCCCTTTCCTGCTCACCCCCCCACACACATCAGATGAGTATAAGCACTTCCATCAGAGATAATGAAGTTGTTTACTCAGCCTGGAAATCAAGCTTGAGCTGATTATTTCCATGTAGTTGGATGTTTACCTTCATGGTTGCCTAGGCTTCCCGGCCAAATAAAGGAATTAAAACAGAGAGGCTTACGAAAGTTGCAAAAATAAGAATAGAGAAACCAAATTATCTAGAAACTGCATAATTGCTAAATGTTTCCTTTCAATGTAGCAGAGGCTTGTTACAGATAAGGAAGGTGATCCAACATGTGGCGGAACTTATTTAATTAAACAAAAAATAAAAATATATTCTTATATCAAGGTCTGCAACCTGCGGCTCTTTGGACTTTCAGAAGTGGCTCTAAATAAGTTTGGGAAAAGATGATAAAGAACTAACTAATGCTTTTAAACATAGATACAATAGGAAGGAAAGGTTTTAGTTTTTTTTTACAGTGTTATCAATGCACAAATCACATTGCATTTTCCACAGAAAGACACTAAAGGTATCCGTGACATTTCTGTTGCAAAGCTTTATATTTTTCTTTATTTCAAAAACCTAAAAATAGAGTTGCAATGGTTGTTCTGCCAAAATGACGGCAAGTTTCCTTTAGTAGATATTCATCAAAAAGTCACATTTGTGGCTCTAAGCAAGTTTTATTTGGCTGGAGTTCGGGGTAAAAAGGCTCTTTGGATCGTAAAGTTTGCAGGGCTAGACTTTGCAAGCTCTCTTTTAACAAGCTGTAAATCACTGCTAAAGTACATCAAAGCACACAATGCACAAAACCTGTGACAGGTTGGCTGCTTGACTATTTTTATACACAAATTTTCATAGGAAAAAACATAGAGTCTATAAGGGAAAGAGGGCACAAGCTCCAGCTTTTTATTGTCCTGTTTTGAGAAATTCTGCTGATGATTTAATCCATTTGCAGTCATTGTAAAAAGATAGTTCATTGTCTTTCGAGTATGGGCTCATCAGATCCTTTTTTATTAAGACGAAGAAGAAGCCGAGAAGAACCCTTAACACTAAAGCCAAGCCAAAGAATCAAAAAGTTGGTACACTGGCTTCGCTTTGATAGGAACTAAACTAATTGGTTATGCTTTTTAATTGGGGGTTTTGTTGAGAGGTCATGAGCAGTCATCATCTCACCTGCTGTATTTAACCTTCTGAGTGTTGTAACTTTTGTGAAACAGAAATCGTTTTTTTCAGCTGACAGTGATTGTGCTGGCTAAAAATCTGAAAGAGTTTCATGTCAAAGCAAATCATCTCATTCAAAAATAGCTTGAACTAATAAAATAATACTGACATCTTGTGTCTAGGTTACATATTATCCGCTATCCAGCTGGCTGCCAGGTCTGGTAGCATCAGGATTAGCATAATGGTCAGCGTTAGCGAACATTTAACTTACATGTGCAGAAGGAAAGCGGCAACCTCCACGTGGCTTTTCAGCCCCTTTGCTTCCTTAACTCAACACTAACGCTCAAAAGCTTGACCAATTTTCACCCTCATTTTGCTTCTTTTTTGGTCTGCTGGAATCTGAGAAATGTAATATGGAGAAGAAGCCATTTTCTGCGCTATCACAGATATCAGCTGGCAACAACTGAGCTCTGGCTCATGTGACTTTAGCCCGTTTAAATTTATAAAACAATTATTTATATACATTTATTTTTCAGTAAAATTAATACTTTGTATTTGCACCACTCTGCTCTGTGTGAATGTATTATTTTTGAGAAATACATTGTTTTGATGAAAAAGTCGTAGCTATGATCTTTAGGAGAGCAACAGCATTATTGACACCATGTGGGGACAACAACACTACGTGATATCAAGTCCAATCTGTAGATTTTTCCAATATAAGTGCTTGAAAACTACCAGACTCTTATGTTTGTTTCAAAAAAATCTCAAAGTTAACTAAACGATTTTTATATTTCCAAAGTCATCTGTAGAAACATATTGACAGCTGTTATGGAGGCACCCGAGACGGAAGCCGATTCTTTTTAGAATAACACCCAACCCATTTGGGTATACTCGTGGTATTTATGACTTTTACGTAAATAACTGTTGAATTCAAACAGTTTAAATCAAGAATCAAGAATCTTTATTGTCATTATGAGACCACAATGAAGATAAAGATTTATCACGTAGTGTTTCAAAGAACCGTCGCAATAGAAGTGGGATTGTTTTAAGATAAGTGAAATTTGCCTTTTTCTCTCCCCCCCTGACTGGTCGTTATACTGTGTAGACACAAAGTGAAGGCGCTGGCAGATTTATTTACTGTAGGTAAGTTATTAACTACTCATAGCCTCCCAGCAGAACTCTACAACCAAAGTAACAAACTTTCCCCTGAGAGACATTGTAGCAGCATGGTGTTGCTTCTTCCTCGAAAAAAGCTCTTGATTAGAGCCAAGGGCAGAAGTTTTGGTAGCTCCGAGCAGCTCAGAGGCTTATATATATATATATATATATATATATATATATATATATATATATATATATATATATATAAACCCTACACTGTGCTGAATTCATCTATCTTATCCCAACCACTCCTTTACTTGTTTGATCTCAGCCTATTAATGACAACTTAACAGAGTTTTCACAACTGATAAACCGCAGACGATGCCGAACAAACACAGCTGCCCGGGATCAGAGTCTCATTTGGGGAATTTCAATGTTGCCACTCTGCAATCTGCTTCCCAGATCACCAGTTTCATATTTATTCATCTACAGTAGAAACAAAAGCTCCTTTTCAACACCCTCCAGCCCAGTGTGACTTTTATGACCATTTAATTGGTCTTTCTATTTAACAGCCCAGAGTTTTACAGCGAGCCATACAAGTGCCCCATTGTGCACAGATATGGGAGATAGGAGATAAATACGCTTTATCAGCCACAACAAGGCATCATTACTTTCACCCTCCTATCTCGCTGTTCCTCTCCATCACGCATTATCTGGCCACTTATGGGATATTCACAGTCATCAAGCGCTTTGAAGATTTCCGTCCGTTGGCTGTTTACAGTTCGCGCTCAGTTCCTCCCGTTTACAGATAAACTCGACAGCAACTCGGCGGCGTGTTATAAATTTTGCCTGTTTCCCACCCACGGAGAGAGCCAAAACTCTTTGTCCGAAGTGACACTTGAATCAGCGAATAATCAGCGCTTTGTGCGTCGTCCCGTCAAATCTAGTCTTCTGGCATGCTGCAGAAATTACCTGCCGCCATTCACACTCGCAGGTCATTTCTTATGGCTCAATTTGTCTGATAACCAAAGGTCAGACAGAGGAGAAGGAAACACAATGAGACACAGAAGAACACACACACAAAGCGAAATGAAATGCCACAATTTTCAGGATTCCTACTTAGTTTACTGGCTATGTTTCAATGTGTCACCACCTGGATCTAAAGCCAACTCCTTCCCCACCACAGCGGGTGACATGCCACCGTAAGCGCACTGTACACCGCAGAACAGGACCTCGTAAATCCTCTCATTGAAGCCTTTTGTGTTGGACACAGTGTGACTTTGAGCTGAAGACAAATGTCTGATTGGCCGCCTCATCCCAGCGTGCCAGTGCCTCTGCGTGGGTTGTCGAGCAGCTAAATCCTCAGGGAGAGTTCACGTTGAGTCAGTCCCAGCTTGGCACATCTGGAACTTTTCCCAACGCTCGACACGTCGGTGCACCCAAACGCAAACACGGTCTCACAAACAGAGCTAATCTCCTGGGAATATTTAGACAAACCCGAAAGTCCGTAGAGCTGAACATGTGTAAATATGGTTGGTGTAGAAGGTACTAAGTACTTTACAAAAAAAAGGTATAAAAATAAGGAGTGAAGGTTAAATAATAAAATGAAAAGGGGCCTTTCGGTGTCTGGAAATCAGGAAGAAAATCAGTTCTACAACAGACAACCTTTCAATGTTGTGGCAAATCAAAGTATGTTACCTTCTATTAAGCGTTTGTAACATTGTAAAATGTTATTTCTGAGTGGTCCAAATAAAAAAATTCAATAATATAAAGAGAAAATAATTATTTTTGTAATAAAAACTAACAAAAAAATAACAAGGAAAACAAAAATTTCTCACAATAAGTCCAAATGGGACTTTTGAACCAGCTTGAGGAGTGACTTTAACAAACAAAGTTTATGGTTTTCTCATTTGTGATCATAGATGATGATGGCTGCTTCTGAAAGATCTTGTTGTTTTTATCGTTTTGAAAAATACCTCTACATCAGGTTGAAGAAAAGAGAACACGGAAGAATACAAAAAAGACTCGAAGTTTAGAAAGACTAATGTTTATTCTTTAAGACGTAATATTGTATTCTTCCGTGACACGCGGAGCATAAATGAATTAGGCCACCTTGCAGACATACGATGTGTTGTTTATGAGGAGCTGCAGCCTATTCAAACTAATCAGGCCACTACAAGAGAGGGTGGGCATTGTTGACCTTTTGACCCTTTTAGCTGTAATTACAGCAAACATCAGAAACACTGGAAAGATGCAAAAACAATTACAAAAAAAAAAAAAACATTTAAATTGCACCGTAACAGGACTGAACTATTAATAATTGTTTATTAGGAGTGTGGAGGAATCGTTTGGACCCTTCTTTAGAGCCCGTAACATTTAATGGACTCACACAGTTCACACTCGGTCAAACCTCTGGAAATGTTTCTATCAATTCAGTGTCATTAAAATCTGGCGCCATGCTATGATTTACATCTGACCTAATTTCCTCCATCGACAAATCTCACCTGAGCTCCATCCGTCTATATTGACAGAATCCAGCCCAACCAGCAGTAATACAAAGACGCTCGTTTTCCTAAAACATTAACCTCATGTGGGACTGAAGCAGTTTTTGAATTTATATAATTCTGCCTCAAACCCTTGGGCATCGTTTTAACTGGCCTTATAACTTAGTGGCATCACACACCAATATCCTTAAGATATGTCAACGTGAACATTTCTGAAAGTTACTCACTAGTTTAACTCAGATGAACTATTCAGATACTTCCTTAGTTATTGAGGGTCTGCTTCACACCTTGGTTTGAAGGAGCTGAAAACATGAACATGTCTCTGGTTTACTGCTGAACATCCTAACAGCTAAGATCCAAACTGTAGGATAACCATAACTAAGCACACTGTCTGGTTAGGATAGTTATGGTTATCCAAACTGTAGGATAACCATAACTAAGCACACTGTCTGGTTAGGATAGTTATGGTTATCCAAACTGTAGGATAACCATAACTAAGAACATCCCCGCCGCTTCCAGAGGGAAACCAGCGGCCAAGAGCTGCTAAAACAAAATGCACTTGATCGGCTGACCACATGCCTTTGTGAGCACCTCTATAACAGCAGCTTTGGTATTTCACTGGTCTGGAGCATGGAGACGTACGTTAACACGATGCCGAGGAGGAAAGATGTCAGGAATAACTTAAACTTTCAGTACATTCACATCAAGATTTGACAGGGTAGTGCTCAGAGAAACTGCAAATAACCCAATAGCTGTGATTCTGGCTGGAAAAGAATAATTTGTTTACATATAGCAGCAAAACCTGAGGAAATATCTGAATCTTGTTGTAACAAAAGTTTAGTTGTTATGTCCTGATCCACAAAAAGCTAATATTTAAAAGAGACATTGATACAATATTATTGTTTATTTATTTTTACCATGAGTGAATTTTAGAAAAGAAACCAGATCAAAACAGCCGGCGCTGTTTGATTCTGGAGCGCCTGCTTGACTTTGGAAACTTGTTTCACAAGCTTCTCTGAATAGTTTTCCATTATTAGGGATGGAATCCAGTCTTTAATGAATGGTGTTTTTGTACAGAAGGAACAGCAGACACACTCCATCTTCTGCTCTAACTGTGTGTGGGCTTTTTATTTATCCTGACAAGAACTTTTATTTACTTCTCTGGTCAAACATTCATCTCTCTTTTGGTTTATCACCAAATGCATCAGCGTCAGTCTCACATTGCTGTTGATCTCGTTGACTAAAAGAAAGCCTAAAACACTTTGCAAAAGGCTTTTCATTATTTTTGAAGTACCAGTCACAGTTTGTGTCCTTCATTTGTGAACAAATTTCCGCAAGTTCCCTAGATTTAGCAGCCTGCATTAGGCAGGGACAAAAACACCTTGCTAAAAATAGTTCAAAGATTGTTTGGCCTTCAAGTAAATGTCTTTTGAAGATCTCCAAGTTGCTCAAGCAAAACTCAGTTCCGAACTTCTGCATTCCACCTTAAGATCACAAACAAGTGATGCGGCTTTCTGGGAGCTGGAGGGAATCTACTGTCTGGTTAGGATCCTGGTTAGAAACACGGAACATGTCTTGCATCAACAACAGATGCCGTTTGGTGCATAAATCAGTAACAAAATGTGGCTCTTGTGCTGTTTCGGTAAATGTTTCTTCACATAACTTTTATCGGTATCATACAGGCCTTCTCCCATTCGTCCATGAAGAGGTGTGTATGTTGGTATCGTGTGGCTGATCCCATTTATCAGACCGGTTAACCCTTGGCAGCAAGTAGTGATTCGGAGCAGGACACTGGAGGGGGATGCAGGCACTTGCTCTAATTAAATCCCCCCCCCCCCCCCCCCCCATCCCCCTGCTGTCTACCCACCCATACCAACACAGACGAGCTCCCCTCCTCTGGCAGCGGGAAACACTGACCTCCCAACCCGAGTCTCCCCCTGCTGCTCTCATCTCCCACCTCGGCTCTCCAAACCGCAGAGGCGCATAGACGCGGTTCGGCTCTAATCAGAGCTGACACTCAATGTCACTGACATAGATAATAAATAATACATTTCAATTAAATGACCAGTTTTATATGGAGGATTGTCCTTGGAACTTATTGCGGTGTAACCATAGATGCCCTAATGCACTAAACCATATTCATACATGGAGACATCTCCGCTGCCGAGCATTTAATTGGAACATATCGGTGTATTTACTGCACCAGCGGCCGCAAAGTAACAAACAGGAGTTATTCTTATCTTGATCAAACACAGTAAATGTTTGAGGCTTTTCTTCACCGTGTGTGTCTGCAATAACAATATTTGCTTTCCCAGGCCTGCTCAGGTAAGCAACATATGATGATGATGAAGACGAAGATGGTGATGAATCTTGTTCTCTTTCGGCTTTGCATGTCGACACAGCGCTGTTGACCTTTTCTAATCCGACCCGTTTTTTTTTTTTTTTTTTTTGCTTTATTGTGACATCTGATCTTTTTTGCTGACTCAAAACAAATGTGTTCTCCCTTCATTAGTGAAGTGATGACTGCAAATAAAGTGGCATTAATGCGAATAAGTGTTTGCACTGGCATCGGGCTTTTGTGTGGCCTGCAGGGTTCAAAAGCAGGTTAAGAGCGGGCCCATCTGTCCAGTTGACAGCGTCAAAGGAACCGGCACCGGTTACATGGACAAAGGCGCAGCTCGGGAAGCTTGTTTGGGAAAACCTTCACATGAATTTGTATTTGTGTGGCAGTACCTGGGTCAGAATTTGCACAGAAAGATGCACTAATTAGGAATGCACAGTTGTATGGACTCAATTTCTGCAGGACCGAGACAACATTGTGCTCTCCTCTGATGTTTAACATTATTTTTGTTTTGAAAATAGATTTTACAGGCAAATGTATCAGTACAAATGAATCAAATCATCGGTTTGCATGCAGTGATCCGTCAAAGTTGGTTTGGAATTTTTTTTTTTTAACAAAAACATATAATCTTGTATTCATAGCATAAAATAACATTCAACTGAGAAATATTTCATGAAAATCTGATTTTAAGTTTTTAAAGCATTTTATTTGTTGGGTTAGAGAATCCTCTAAATTAAACCTAACTAAATTAAAACCTAACTAAATTAAACCTAAGGAAGAAATAAATATTATTCATTGTACGATGTAAGTCAGCGTCTTCAACCAGGTTTCAAATGAAAAGTAAAAGTTAATGATCTCTGGCTAAACATAATAATAAGGGAGACTTAGCTTATATTTGTGCATTTGAAAGACTGTCATTCTAGAAATTTATTTTGAGCTCATGATACTTAAAAAGTGAATTTACTGCTACCTGTGTGAGGTGTTCCCTGCCTCTCACCCAATAACAGGAGATAGACACCAGCCCCTAACGACCTGCCACGGATAAGCAGGTATAAGCAATGGATGGATTTTATTTCATTTTTAAAAATAAATATTGGTTTATATTTTTTAAACCCATTGGGTTTTACAAGGCCAGTAACAGAAATGTTGGGGAAAAAAACAACAACTGAGATGTACTCTTTCGAATTTTTGGATGCAATGCTAAAAACACATGTTGAAAACTAAAATGCAATAAGAGATGCTCCAGTTTTCCTTTCCAGCTTAATCCCGTCAAGGTTCACTTGGAGCCAGAGAGCCTCCACCATTAATTGAGAAATAAGAGGGAAGGCACTCTACAGGCCTTTGCAGGTTCAGCACAGACACAAAGATCCAAAACAACCTGGCAGACATGTATTCAAAGTACGGGGTTTAGGTCCTCCGTTTAACAGAAGAGGCATCTTTTTGGCTCGTAGCAGGAAGCCAGACGACCTGGGGAGGAGCGGAGCGCACAAAAACTCAAAACGAAAAGGCCCCCAGCAGCACAAAACTATGACATCGTTGTCACAGCTATATTGGCAGTTTAAACATTTAGCAGCATAAGATTTGAGCATTTGAAATTATTAGTGCTTATGTATCCAGACCGGGATGCAGTTTTGTAGAAAGGCAACAAAACCTAAAAGTTTTTCACTTATGCTATGAAGAACTGCTGCTGGTACTGGGTTTACTTCTGTCACACCGGTACCAGCGTAATATGCATTAAACCGGATTATATGAGGCAGATTACAACACGGTGATTAGGTTTTTGTGTCTATTTGAAATGAGTAAATTGTATCTAATAACAGCTTTTGATTTTCAAAGCTTAAGTATCCAATAGGGCAAAAAGGGAGCAATTGTAATGAAGAAAGAATTTCTAAAGAACAAAAAACTTTTTTTTGGACAAAAGCAGAGAATCCTGATCAACGACACAATCAAATAGCTGCAATTACAGACCAAACTACTAATGTTTCAATGAAATTCTACTCAAATTGTCGTTTAAACACACTATCCTTCAGGTACTTTATTTAAATCTTCAATAACATATTTTTTAGACATGGAGCCAAGCAGTAAAGTTTGGTTTAGCAATGTGGACAGAAAACAGCTGCATACCTGTTGTGTAGATCTCAGTCATTTAAAGTCACGCAGAGATAAAAATGGCTAAAATCTAGAATTTGCAGAGTCTTTTATAAAACTCCATCTTTTTTTATCACTGTGTGTGCCATTAAATCCAAGTAAACTTTTCCTGTTTCCCAGACAGTTGGGATTACCAATTTTATTTTATTTGTTGAAGCCCAAAAAAAAAATCGTTTTTAACCCTTTTTTTCAACCCCTTTAGCTCAAGCCCCTGTTCAAGGAGGCTTGAGCTGTTTAAGAACAATTGTCAGCTAGTAGTTGACTTACTGAGACCGACACATACTTATCATATGTCCAGATCTTCATCTAAGACTCCTCTACAAAAGTGTCCCACATCCCACATTTTCAATTTCAAGAATGAATTCCAAATTTCACAAATTGTGCCAAAACTGTGCCAAAAAGGCCCACAAACAATAGGGGTTTATCTAGATTTCTTTCAATCTAAACATGTATAACTTCTCGATTGCTTGTTGTGTGGACATCAGACTTCCTACAGATGTAACCAAAATGTTACCACCGTAACACATGCAGACAATAAAAACACTCTTGACTCTTATTTCCTTCTCAACAGCAAAATTATAAGTTTTGTATGTAATAAACCGAGTAACAGGACAATTTACTCTCACATTTTCTCATCCACATCATCCTCCAGGGTCTTTATGTTGGTTGGTAACAAGATTAGCAGTTTAACAAGTTAAGAAATACGTTAAAAAGCATGAGCATGCGTTTTTTTGTGTGCAAAATAGACCCTCTGGCTTAAGCGTTTGTTTGAATTTCCTGTTTTTAAATACTTCTTCGTGGATTTTCTTAATGTTTGTTAGAATTGCCTATTAAACTGCTTGACTTGAATTCAGAGTTATTGGAATCAGCCCACAAGCTTCTCAAAATATACAGATTTACCATTTTTAAATTCACTTTTTGGTTCTCACATAGGGGCCTTTTAGCCCAGGTATAGATGCTTCCTTTTTTTTATCGTGCGTACGTAAATGTTCCAACTGCGTTCATTATGATTCCTTTGGGCAACTTAACGTCAGCGTGTCGATCGTTTCGTTAACTTTCACACACGAGAGCTGAAATTCCCCATCCTGAAACAACTTCACTAAGTATAATATTGATTTGTGTGGACCCGATTTTGATCCAGGGATTTTGAGAAACCTTTCCTGCTGCTGCTGCTGGTCTCCGTCTGACGGGTCCCCTTGGGCTGCTGACATATAGAGGTCAGGCCATTTACCGGATTTCTATTCTATTTACATAAAACTGAAAAGATACGGCCGTGTGTCTGCATGCATGCATATGGGGTGGTGGGGGGAGGGAGGGGGGGGGGGCACGTCAACATCTCATTTATGTAATGGCTCCACATTTATCGCACCCGGACGTGACTGGCAGGTGGAAATGACATCACTAAAATTTAAATTGCTGTCCTTCTCTCGGCAAAGTAATACACGCTAAGTGATGCAGATTCCACCAACAAGCTGTTTTCTACACTCATCTGCAGCATCTTTAATCCACCTTCTCAACCACCCCACACACACACACACACACACACAATTTAATCCCCCTCTCGCTTCATTTTACTGTCCCCACCGCCTCACTGTGTCACAGGGATATCCAATTGGCATAATTGAGCCAGGTCAGATGATAAAGAGAGCTGTAACAATCTGTGGAGGTGAAATAAAGAGATGAAACCGCTCCTGGTTCTCACTTCTTGTCCTCGTCTTGAGTTCCACCCCCCCCCCCCCCCCACAACACTCTGCAGTTTAACAGACTCGGACTGCTGTGTTTATTTAGGAAAAGCTTTGACACCTCGGAGGGTGGGGAGCGAGAAAATGGAGGCGGTTTGGCTCAAACGAGGGCTGGAATAAGATTAGATGAGACAGGCTGCCACTCTTCTCATCAGCATGACACAGCTGTCACAGCCCTATTTCAGGAAAATTAAACAGCCTTACGGTAAACGGGCTGGGAGGAGGAGGGGAGGCGGGGGGGACCCGAGGGGAGCGGGTGAAAATGAATAAGCTCAAAGTATGCAGATAGGCCCTCTGCCTCCCTCCTCCATCCAACTTGTTTCCCTCCTTCAAGCACCATCCTCGCCTTTTGACATGATAATGGCTCCAAATTGATGAAGCCACTTCAGTCATTCAGTGACAACTCCTCCAGCAAGGGGACATAAAGGCTTTCCCCCACGCCCCCTCATCCATCACTCAGCCAGGGTCTCCCTCCTGCCCGCTCGGCACTGGAGGGGCAGCAACTTGTTTAATCAACTAATTTCCCCTCCTTTGGTCACCCTTAAAGACCGCGGCACCTCGGGATTATCTCGTCGTTCCACCCTCTTAATCAGCGCTGATAAACTGCTCATCAAACTATTAGCCTCGCTGGCTTTGCTGATCTCGGCGAAGGTTAAGAGCCTGCAATTAAAAATTATCTGCCGGGCAGCACTTATCTCTTTAATCGGCAAAAGATAATGCATCAGTGGTGTTTTTATAAGGTGCAGAAGACCTCAAGTGCAAATTAACAGAAAAGTGGATAATATGTCCTCAGTGGAGCGGAGGAGCGACAGCTGGACTTTGTTCACCTGAGTTTTGGAAAAGATGTTCAGTTTTCCGTAGCGTTCTTTATGTGATTAGATCAGGGCCTGATTTACGACAACGTGCCTCCCTGGGATAAGTTTTGTTGCCCAGCCAACACAAGTTTCTTTTATGCATGCCAATCACAATAGATTTATGGTTAGATGCACATTAACTTCAAGGTTTTTAGACTTTGCTCACGTGTATGTTGTTTTTTTTCCCCCTGAAATAATTTTTTCATTAGTATTTTTTAAAAGGTCCAATTCTCACCCAACAAAACAAAGTAAAAAAGTCAGAGCTCCCTGGCTGGCCATAAAACAGGAGGCAACTATTTGAAAAAACAAAAATAGGAGAGAACACCAACCAAACCTCCTATGTAAAACAAAATATATCTTGAAGAACAAAACAAGAAGCGCTAACCACAGAATTACTCTCACGCACTCAGTACCACGGATTAAGCCTCACTGATGCCCAAGGGGAAGGGGTGTGGCACTGGATGGCTAAAGCTTTTATTCAGGCCTCTGATGAGGAGAACGTGACTTTAAGTACGGATCAAGGTGTGACAGCAGGCCTGCAAACATTCAAGAGAAGAAATTAAAGGTAAGAGAGCCCCTAGAGGTCAGTGAACATAACACCCCTCTAACATAACAATAAACTTGTCATGAAATGATCAACCACTAATATTCCACAACATAAATGTTTTACATTTCATTCTAGATACTGCATCGGTGACACATTGTCTGCCCATTTCTTCTGTGTGATCTTGAAATTGTGTTAAACTAGTAGGACCCAGCTTGTGGTTGTACATTGGTCTTAGAAACATAAAACTATTGTGATCTGCATAAACCACATGGTGTGTTCCAGAACCAACATAAACTTAAAAATGTTGCTACAGCCTCCTTCTCAATGGTAGAATAGGTAATGTGATGTTGATTGAACTTAATTGAGAGGTAGGAGGACACCGGGTAGCTGATGCCATTACGT
This sequence comes from Fundulus heteroclitus, assembly GCF_011125445.2. Classification (NCBI taxonomy): domain Eukaryota; kingdom Metazoa; phylum Chordata; class Actinopteri; order Cyprinodontiformes; family Fundulidae; genus Fundulus; species Fundulus heteroclitus. The sequence goes on along the minus strand of NW_023396668.1, from coordinate 48,184 downwards.
CCATCTGTAGAAGCACTACGCTGCACTAATCCAAGAACTTTGAGTCGGTCCGGCTAGATCGTTTTTAAGAAGGTATTATACCTCTTTTCTCACCAGTTCTCGTTTTGGTGGAGGACAATGAAATGCATATTATTTGATAGGAGAGGAACTTTTTACATCAATATCATGCTCCGGTTGCATCAGGTTTTTACATGCTGCTTCAAATCACCTGGAAGATATGAAATATGAGTTAAGGTTCCAAGATATCGCGAATCACAGAGTTTTAAAACCTGCCAAGGCTAACCATCACCACATAGTTCCAGTCCATCACCTTAGTCTGCTGCTATTAAAAGAGAAATATCAGTGGCAGGCAGCAGTGTCATGTAACTAAGTACAAATACTTTCTTACATTAAGTAGAAATTTTGGTTATTTATAATTTACTGGACTAATTATTTTTTTAACCTATTTTTTTTACTTCTACTCCTTACATTTTCATGCAATTATCTGTACTTTCTACTCCTTACATTTTGAAAATAGTCTTATTTTTTAAATTTTATTTGAGCTTGTTTTCGTACTGGCTTGTCAAAATTTTTTTTCGGATAAATAGAACTGTCCGAACAGAGTGATTTTGATTGTGGTTGGAGGCAGTACTGCACCAAGTTATTTTCCAAATGCCCCAACAAACACTTAAGAGGAAGAACAAAAACGTAGAAGAAGAACATAGCATTTTTAGGACTGTTAGTTATTAACCTTTTGAATTCCACTTCATTTAAGACCCCAGGAGCATTATAGGCCCTTGTGGTCTGGAAGGTCTAAGCTTTTGTTCTAAGTGGCATTTTATTTTCTTAAATTGCTTTTACTTTAATACTTTAAGTAGTTTTGAAGCCGGTACTTGTATAATTTTACTTGAGCTGATACTTCTACTTCCATAGAAGTATTTTTGAACCCTAGTGTCTATACTTTTACTTAGGTAATAGATGTGAATACTTTTGACACCTCGGGTGGTTGTGTTTATGGTTTTTCCTGGTAAAGAAACTGTTTTATTATATTGACGAGACACAGGCGTGTCTGGTGTTTCCTGTCAGGTGTATGAAGAATGTATTCCCCGTCATTCACTTTGCTTTTCACAACATACGGGGCCGCAAACCTTGCAGAAGGGGCTGGACCACCAGGTGTGGACATCTGACTACTTTATTTATTTAAAATTATGATATTTTGTAGAACAGGTAAAACATTAACAATTAACACACAAATTGTGTTAATTGTTTGGCCCTCAAGTTCCTTTGACTTGAGAATTTTGGCCCATGTACTGAATGGTTCATGGGCCATCTTCACATTTTGATGCCTTCTTTCTAGCTCACCTTGTGAATGGGGATGACAGAGACTGGAAAGAACCAGCTTTAAGCACAATGTTTAAAAATCTGAAAATTAGTGCCTCACTCGGTCTGCACATCTCTAGGGAGTCCAAATATTGTGAGTAATTTTAAGTTTCAGCATAGCCGGGCCATTCTGGAAGCAGGGGCTACAAGAAATTGTTACTCATCTCTCCCGGCACACAACGACAGAAGAACACTGTGTTAGAGAACCATAATGAACAAACAGCATCATGAAAACCAAGGAACACAGCAGACAGGTCAGGGATAATGTTGTGGAGCAGTTTATAGCAGGTTTAGGTTACAAAACTAAACCACAACCTCTGGACATTTCCCAGAGCTTGGTTCAATTCTTCATCCAAAAAGAAAAAAGTGTGCGGCACGGCTGCAAACCTACCAGGACAACGCCATCCACCAACACTGAACAACAAAATAATTATTAGGAGAAGCAGCCGATAATCTCATGGTATCTCTGGAGGAGCTGCAAGGATCCACAGCTCAGGTAGAATCTGACAACTATTAGTTATGCAGTATAAAAACCATGCCTTTTTTTGGCATGGCAGCCATTGTTAAAAGAAAGCCAGAAGATTGTCTCTATGCTATCTATGTAATTATAAATGCACTTGCATTTTGCATTTTTTTAATTTTTAAGTCAACATCTTGAAATATTTTTGTTAAGCTCAGTACTTTTAGGCTTTAAGCTTTTCCAAATGAGCAAAAAAAAAAAAGGCATTTAAAATACATGTACAATATGAGTTTATTTTAAACAGATACAAAAGAATAAAAAAACCCAGCAACATGTCTTTCAAAGTAGCTTGGGTGACTCAGTGGGATTGTGGAGTTTATATTAACGTTGCAACACTTTTTTTTTTTTTTGGCTTCCTGTTTAAATCCACTTTCTTGCTTGTTCAGCACAAGAAGGCACAGCGACGCAGCTGGTAGCAAGAGCCTGTGAAGGAATCCGCCACATCCAACCTTTGCTACCTGTACTGACCTTAAAAAAAATAAATAAAAAAATCGATCCTCCTCTCTCCTCCGACTCCCACTTTAAAAGACTTATTGTGCAGCCCCATTCCATCTAATCACTTGGCAAAAGAGCCCGGCGTCTAAATAAAGAATGGATAAATAAATAAAAAACATTCCCTGGACCAACGTGTTGCTCTCACCTTTGTAGATGAAATTACTCGAAAAGCTGTTACAAATCAATATAATCAATGCAATCAGCTAACTGACACAGGCAATCTCCTGCCAGTACGTAAAAATACCCCCGGTGGAGATCTTTCAATACCTAGTGCCATAATTGCCCCCGAGGGTGACGTTAGGGTGTAGCATTTTGTACACTTAATTAAATTAGCAAGCTCCGTGGACGGGGTGGGTGGCCGGCCTCGCGGAGGACGGATAGGTCTGGCCTGGTGCCAGTAATTAAGGCAATACCTTTCTTGATTACTCCAATCCCCCTTAATGAACTCATTATGCATTTTAACCCAAACACTCCCATGAATTAATGGGCTCGCAGAAAGCTCCTGGACGGAAAGAACGCCCTGATCACAAGCAGGAGCCATAACTCATCCACTCAACGGGGCAGACGTAATGTCCATATTTTACTCTTTCAGCCGCAGCCAAGACCAATTTGGATTCAAGTGACAGCAAAAGTTCTGACTCCGGGCACATAAAGCCTTAAAGAAATAAGATCTCTCTGGCAAGTAACGACAGAAACTTACCAGATGACTTTACAAGGTTTTACCGGAATCATAAAATAATTCTCTGTATTTAGTCAGGCTCCTTTGTTTTTTTTTTTTTTTTTTTTTTTAAATAGACACATCCCCATGGCTTCCAAACATATGTGCAAAATGATTTAGAGAGGCGCTGCAGGCGAGGAGCAGGTTTGCGCTGACCCATAATGCTTTGCTAATTAAATAATTCACTAATTGATTCATTGCCAAATCAATAAAGCCCGCAGATGGTTTATAGTGGGAGACCAGTTTGTGCATGGGGACTTAGCGAGGTTGCAAATGAAACACGTGCAGGTTTCTGTAAAGAAAAAAGAAAGAAAAGGCACAAGCCAAAAGAGCTGTCCTCTGAACGAACGAGAGAGGTCCTTAGAGTTTGTGCTTAGGTTCAAAACAACATTGAGTTGACCTTGGACATTTTTTTGCATGACTTCATTCTGCCCCTCAGAAGACAATGATTATCAATTTAAAAGGTCTAGCGTGGGAATGTGGGTGCACAGACGTCTGAGCTTGTGTGTTTCTGGAAGAAATCAGATAAGATAAATATCTTCTTGGGTTATCTAGGTACTAAAACACGTAGAGATTGTAAACATGTGGCAGGCTGCGTTGTATTTATGAGCGGTCAAATTTGCAGGACTGAGTCTGGAAAGGCAGGATTATTATTAAGTGTAATTGAAGCAAAGGTAAAGTGTATTATTGCACTCCACTGAGAGGCAAGGAAAGGCAAGGCAAATGTATGTATATAGCACAATTCAGTACAGAGACAATGCAAAGGGCTTTACATAATTAAAATATAGGAAAATAAAACAGAATAAAAGCAAGTAGGAATAAAATGTAGAAACAAAAAAAAGAACATTAAAAACAGTAAAACAGTTTAACTAGAACAGTCAAAGGCAATTTTAAACAAATGTGTTTTTAATCTTAATTTAAAGGAACTCAGGCTTTCAGCACTTTTACAATTTTCTGGAAGTTTGTTCCAGATAAGTGGAGCATAGGAACTAAATGCTGCTTCTCCGTGTTTGGTTCGTGTTCTAGGTATGCAGAGTAGTCTGGAGCCAGAAGACCTTAGTGGTCTGGAGGGTTTATACACTGATAACAAGTCTGTAATGTATTTAGGTGCTAATCCATCAGGGATTTATAGACTAACAGAAGTATTTTAAAGTCTATTCTCTGAGATACAGGGAGCCAGTGTAAGGACTTTAGAACTGGGGTGATGTGCTCTACTTTCTTAGTCTTGGTGAGGACGTGGGCAGCAGTGTTCTGGATCAGCTGCAGCTGTCTGATCCACTTTTTAGGCAGACCTGTGAAAACACCGTTGCAGTAATCAATTCTACTAAAAATAAATGCATGGATTAGTTTTTCCAGATCCTTCTGATCTGGAACAACTAAGAGGATTTAAAGGTTATAAATCTGGCTCCATGAACAGTTTAAGATTTGTTTCTGAGCACACAACCAGTACACAGAGGTAGATACACAGGAAACTCTGCTTTATTGCCAGGTGAAGGGAGCCTTTGAGAGTGAAATTTAAACATACTGAGCAAACTTTGCTTTAAAAGAGACATAACATGCTTTTATGTGCTTCAATTTCACATTTAAAATCATTTAGCTGTGGTCTATGCAAAGTGTAACTGTAATGTTGTCTGAATTCCTTGTCATCGTGGCCCTCTTTTCTCTCCGTCCTTAGGTGAGTCTGAGAGCAACTCGTTTTGTTGCTGTCGCTTTAAATCTAAAGGAAGCACTTCACAACCCGCTCGCTTTCAGGTCGCAGAGTGTTCCACTCCTTCCTGTTTGGCCATTTTTGGAGTATGCTGGGGGACGGTGTAATGAATTGTGTGGGTGAATACAACTGGATGTTCAGTTTGGAAAAGGTGAGGCCAAATCACTAATAAGAAAAGGGACACCAATACTAATCGAAGACATTATAACAGAAGAAACCAATCCAGGTGAAGGTCTTCAGTGGAAAGTGCAGAAGAGAAGTGATCTTTTTTAAGGTTAAGGTTGGAGCATGCTGAATTAAAATCAACTTTTTACTTGATGGCTCAGTGTGTATCTCATGAATGTGATGTCCGTGGTGTTTGTGATGATGTAGAACATGTTATCTTGAGGTACAGTGAATGTGATCATGAGAGGCGTATAATGTCTTCCAGCATGAGTTGAGGCGAGATGAACTTGGAAAAATTAAAAGGTTAAACTGTATTTGTATTTCTAAAAGATGGTTTAGTCCACATATTAATTAATTAATTAATTAATTAATTAATTAATTAATTATTATTATTATTAATAAATATTGTTATTATTATTATTATTATTATTATTATTATTATTATGAGTAACCTGAAAAATAAACCCTGAGATCACACAGTCCGGTACAATAGGTGGCGATAGGCAAATTAACACGTTGGTTGCGGTTCGCCGAGAAATTCAGAGACGAAGAAGAAGTGAACATTTGATTACCGTCTCCCTGACTGAGAAAAAAAAATAAGGTTTTATTTTAAAGCTATGGAGACCGAAAAATACGAGGAGTTGTTTAATTTTATTACAAAAGGCGAGTTTCCAGAACATTGCGACAAGCATCAGCGCCACGTTATAAAGAGACGAGCGGGCAACTTTTGCGTGGAAGGTAAGCTTAAACACCACGACGCTTCATTTCTCCAACATTAGTTCAATTTGAAAGCATTGCCATTTTTTTTTTTATAAAACCGTGACACGCGTTTGCTCTTAGACGGCCAGCTGTTTTACATCCGACACAAGGGCTCTGCCAGAGAAAGTAAAGCCAAAGTCGCGTGTGGGGCATCCGAGGCAGAGGCGATATTCAGGGAGATGCACGCGGGGGAAACTGGCGTCCACTGCGGCCAGATAAAAAGCAGGGAGGCGATTTCCGGCAGGTTTTATTGGCCATCGATGACAAACGATATCAGCAAGTGGGTATGTAGTGTTTTCATTCTTAAAAAAAAAAAAGTTTTATCGTCATTAATTGTGTTCTATATCCAATGCACAATGAAAAGAGAAAGCGTCCTAATATATTATGCATTGATAGATTTAGGGTGACTTAAAACAATATATTATCCCCTGTAGGTGTCGGAATGCACCGTGTGCCAGAGAAACAAGGCACAGACCAAGGCTGGCACTGATTACAAGCCTGTGGAGGTAAAGGTTTAATTATTTTTTTATTTTTTTTTATTTTTTACCATAAAAGCCTCTATATTTAACCAAGTTACCACATTTTTCACAACAATGTCCTCTTGATTTTCTTTCTCTCTAAAGCAATATGCATAATCATGACCATGATCATTACACATCTACTTACTATTTAGTCATATGTCATAGTAGATTTTTAAGATAAGATAGACTGATCTCACAGTGGAGAAATTCACCTGTCACATCGGCTCTTATAATCAAAAGGAGGAAAAGGTGCATGAGGTATATTCCAACCTGTTTCTCTCTCTCTCTTTCTTTCTTCCTACAGATTAAACGTCCGTTTGAGCTGATTGGTTTGGACTTGATTAGCGGTCTCGTACGAACGAGCCAGGGTAACCAGCACATCTGCGTCCTCTTGGATTACTGCACAAGATGGGCACAGGCCTATCCAATCAAAACCAACAGTGCAGCGGAGGTCACAGGATGCATCCTCAAGTTCGTCTACCAGTTTGAGGTTCCTCAAAGGATCCTCGCTGACCAGGGGAAAGAGTTCGTCAACGACGTATGCATGCATGGTTAAATTTGATACCTCGCGTAGAGTCGTCCTCATGGATCCCAACGAAGAACGTGGTTGCAGATTTCACTTAAAACCTTTTGTTGCAGATCAACACTGAAGTGTGCAGAGTCCTGGGGATCAAGAAGAGTCTCTGTGTGCCGTATTACCCACACACCAAGCGTTTGGTGGGGAGGCTTAAAGTCACCATTCAAAAGTTAATATAGATTAAACCCATTTCTACTCTTTTAGAGCCAATGTTATGTGCATCTCAAGATCTATGTACATTAACATTTTTTTTTTTTTTTTTTACTTAAACCGATCTTTAGTACTCTGACAAAAGTGGGGTACGATAAAGGCAGTGACTGGGACCTCTACCTTGATGCAGTGATGTTTGGTTTGCGCACCAAAACACACCTAGCCACAGGCTTCTCTCCTTACTATTTGATGTTTGGACGAGAAGCACGTTATCCCTCTCAAGTGCCCGAGAACTTTCAGGTTAACTTGACTTAACGTCTCTTTTAATTTCAAATCCACCATATTGTTCTGTACTTTTAACATACCGTAATTACAAAAATAAATCTTTGATATCTTTTCAACATTTAACAAAAAAAAAAAATATATATTTTTTTTACTTCTACAGGTTGATGGATCAATTGAGGAATGTTTGTTGATGGAAGAGGTGGCCATGGATGTTCAGCGGCAAGAGGAGGCACTGAAGGCGGCGCAGAAACACCAGGAAAAAGTTCAGCAAAGACAACGGTCACAAGCGCAGCCTCAAAGCTCGCAGGTGGGCGACATGGCTGGGAGAAAAAAAAAATAGAAGTCCGCAAAGGAAAGATGGAGCCAGACTGATGCTAGAGGGAAATCAATCAACAATGTCAACACGGATCACCTTAAAAAGTACCAGGAAGAGAAGCCCAGGCTCCCAGAGAAACTGATCACCAGTCTTCTACCACATCCACCCCTGCCACAGCATCACCTTCTGCCACCGGTTCCACTAATCCAGTGTGCAGTGGGTTTTCATGATACACAAGGTACTTGCAATACCAATGCTGAACAAAGCTGGTGGAGTTTCCTGATCAAACTCTGAAGGTTTTGTGTTCATGCTTCCTCTCCAGTCATCTTGCTGCTCCAGCTTTCCACATGTGGACCATCTCTTACAGAAAGAAAAAAAACATGCGTGTAGCAACTTACGTTAGTGCATTTGTGTTATTAAATGCCACTTAAACTTTGATTTTTTTTTTGTTAGCTCAGCTGATGTGAGCTATAGGCCTACAAGTTTACATGGCATATCAGTTTTTTTTTTATTTTTTTCAAAAACTGGTTAAACAGCCAAAATGTTCAAGTTCTGTGTGGTGTTTGAACTTTCTGCCTGTGCATGTCCAGGTTTTCTTTAGGTGCTCCAGTATTGTTCTGCAGGTTTTTGGACTTCATTAATCAGGAGACATTTCTATTAAACTTGAGCAGAAACAGAAACCACCATGTTGTTATGGTGTGACATTCTGCTAAGAAATATTGGATCCTGTCATTCCTAATGATACTGTTAAGGTGCATTCACACCGAACGCGAATGTGGGGGCCAGAGCAGCAGATTAACACTAACCCTAGTATGTACCAGAGCTATTCGACACAAACTCAGTCCCTTTATGCAAAGGGGGCAGATAATCTGCTGCCCAGCTCCAGGTCAGATGTTCCACTCCATCTCATTCAATAATTTTTTGTGACATCATGGATTCATTCCACTGGTGGATTTGAGCTGGTTTAGCAGCTCCACAGTAAAAAGTATGATGTAATTGTAAAAAAAAAAAAAAAAAAGTTAAAATATTTCCCAAACAGAATTTAAAGCTATCTACGCAGCTTGTGGCAAGACTATATTAAACTCTATGCACTCCTAGAGACTCCAAGTACATAACCAAATATATTGGCTAAAAAAAAAGTGTATTTTGCTTTATATGTCCCCTTTAACACAGTATTTCACTGCAACACCACCTCTTGGCAGCAGGGGTCTTCACTGGTCAGTGTTTATTAATGTAAAAGAAAGTTGAGCTTGGAACAAAGTACAGGAAGCAGTTTTATTTCACGATTATTAAAAAGTATACAGAATATAGAATGCAACATATTTAACATTTATACACTCATTACTGTGCAGAAATGTGAAATAAAATATTTTACAATTTTCATTAGTCTTAAGGAACCATCACCAACGCACTTTGTCCTTTCAGCAGCTTTAAAGCAAGTTTTAATATGCAAAACAAAAAAAATACACCAGACTATATAGTCATTTCTTAGATCCCAACTTTGCATTTAACGATAATGTATTTACACTGCAAGTCAAATACAGTCTAAGAGTCAACTGTACAAGTTGGATATCAAGGCAAATTTGACTTTTCATGGTTGAAACATCACTGTGATACAGTAAAAACAAAGCCATAAATTAAATATGAATGCCCAAACAATTTGTTTATCAAAAAAATTACAGGTACCGTTGTAGTCCTCTATTGTGGATCTTGTGAGATGTAAGTGTAACCCTGAGAGAACTAAAGTGTGCAAAGCTCACACGTCAGGAAAGCAATGCTGGAATGCAAAATACTAAACTGATTAGAAACACTACCATAAACATAAAAACATACACTAAAAATAAGTGTCATCCTGCAATAAGCATAAACAGTACCACATTTATCTACTGTCAATACAAGTTTTTTCTTCGGGATTGTTTAAAAACTACCATCAACCCGTTAGGTGATTGTTATAATCAATATTGGTCTAGTTGTCGGGTTATTTCCCCTGTTTGTGACGCAAGACAGTGAATCATGAATTTTGAAAAAGTGGCAGTATGGACAGGTGACCAATAATCATGTGAATATGTAAAGAAGTACTGTGGTGGTAAGTCCAGCTAAAACTAAAGGATTGTGAATATAAAGAGAAGATAAAGTCAACTTTTTAATGAAGATAACAGCTTACATTGAAAAAAGATGTTGGACATAAACTGTGGAATCAACAAATAAAAAAAGGGACAAATGGAAAGTAACTGTCTTTCAAAGAGAATATATCCTAACATGCTAAAATACATTTTAAAATAGCTATTCGTTGGAAAGTTAGCAAAAGGTTTTGCAACCGAACATTTTCTTATTGTAATGATAATAGAAGCTATAATTAAGCTAATTATTAGGTATTCAAAATATAATTTTACTCTCCTACACAAAGTTGGAGCGCTGCAGCGATCGTGTCACAGATGTGACTGAGGAAAGGAAAGACGAATCGGGCCATGAATTAGTACAATCAGCTGGCTGCTGATTTCTGCTCCTCAGGAATAGTAATGCGCTCGCTGCATTATTGCATTCAATCATTACAGTACTCTCCTCTCTGCCTGGTCCAAAGTGCTGTAGGCCTTTTCTTTTTGTTCTCAAATGAATAGCTTCAGGAGCAGCAATCATGGTGCTGGGTTCAAGGGTTGCAAGATGGGTGTACATAACAATGTATTCATGCACCTAATACATTTATTTGATAATTATATTTACTCAAAATACAGCCATTGTCTCAATTTAGCAGAAACATTGGGGAAAAGGGAGGCTGGACAGTGAACCTGGCCCTCTTAAAGGTATAAATAACTACAATAAAATCCATTTACGTTGTTACTTCATGTAGGTTTTGGATTAATTTCATTCAAAACAGACAAATCCAACAAAAATAACACGATAAAAGTTTTCGTTTTCTCTCTTACAAAACCAGCCAGTTTCTCTGCCTTTTTTCTGGACGTAGTGAAAAACTAAAATAAAAGCCTGATGATTTATGAGAAAAATATTAAGAGAGAAAACTGTGGAGTTTACTTCATACCAATGAGATGGTAATGCCTTGCTTTAAAGGGTGTGAAACTATTTAAGGCATTTAATTTAATTTTATGAGTATTTATGGAGTTAGATTGTGAAAAAAAAAAGATAACACCAATTTTGCACTGTAAAATAACAAATAAAAAGGTGACGTTTTAAGCTGAAGTGGTGAAGTGTCCGTGGCGCTACATGAAGTGCGCCGAGCAGGAATCAGACCATGTTGGTCTGGGTGTTTGGGCTGCGGCTCTGCAGGTCTTGTACCTGATCGAGAACCCAGCTGATGTTTGGTCGCTCCTGGGGATTTGAAACCATGATGGAGCTCAGCAGCATCTGGAGACCCTCTGAGTAACTGTGTCAAAAAAAGGCAGACAAAAGATTAACACGGCGACGCATATTTGAGACAACACTTTAAATCTGCATCACAAAAGGAATGTTATTAAAACTTTGTGTTATTCCCTAAACAACTCAACACAAGGGATCTGAACATGTCTGCATAAACCATAGAACCTATAACTCAAGAAGGAAATGCTTCTGTTTAATCAAAAAAGGCAAGTGCCTGTACTGCCATACACTGAGCACAGCGCCACAACAATGGTGGACAGAAAAGTGTAAAGAAATAAATGATTTACTGCTAATAAACTTTAAAGTAATGGTTAATTGCTGGAGAATATCTCCTCATTCTGCTAAAATGTTCCTTTTACAGCCCCTGGCAAAGGCAGGCTCTGTTAAATCAGGTGGAAATGTGCCGTTTCACAGTTTGAACACTGACCTGCAAGTTGGTGGGATGGTCACTGGATTCTGGACAGCCAGGGCAACGCTGTCCCCCTTCTGAAATATCAGATCATATGGGCCCTCCAGCATCATCATGCAAAACAGCACGCAGCCCAGCGACTGCAGGTTGATCAAAACACAACATAGGAGGAAAATAAAAAAAGAAGAGTTTTTTTCACTGAATTCACAGTTTTGACTTTTATTTCAAGCTTCAGAGAGATAAAAAAAGATTGGCCATCCTATTTTCAACAAAGAAAATAAGCTGGCCAATGTGGCTAAAACAGGAGGGAGTATATGCACAGGTTTTACCCAAATATCAGTGCGCTCATCTATAATGCAGTGACTCTCTACATGAAAGAGCTCAGGAGCTCTGTAGGAAATTGTGCACCGTTGAGCTGCCCAGTCCTGTATAGTCATGGCTTCTCTGGATCCTTTGACCTGTTAAAAAAAACAACAACTAAAAGTGAATATGGTAAACTAATACAATCAGAGCACAAAACAAATTCTAATCTTTTGCACCATTTCTGAACATCTTACTTTTGACTTACTCTCAATCAAAGCAAGAAAAGGTGCTGAATTAGACAAAACGGTTTTGGCTCTAAAACCAAATGTACACAGAAAATTATAAACTAAAGTCAAACAGGCATTAGTCAATAAGATAAAAAGTAAGAAAAAATAACTTATGAATCTGTCATTAAAGCTAAGCAAAAAATACATTTCCCTTTAACTTTAAACAGATATGGGGTGATATCTGCTGATTACATGTTTATATGAGCAACAGTTGAATGGCTGCATTGAGAAAAAAATTTAATAAAACCAAAATAAAAACAGCAAAAAGAATTGCTTTTAGGATGTGAACCACAATCAGTTGTTATGGGGAGTTTTAGTAGAATCAACAATCCCAATCTGCCATCTAGTGGTGAAAAACCAGAACCACTTCTTAAAAAGTTAAAGTATTGACTGCATACTTGCGTCTACAAATTTTCACGAAGGTATGAGCATATTATTTTTGGTTTTTATGGAAAGAATACAGACAGAAGAATTTTAATATTTGGTAAATTTCCTATTCACAAATGTAAATTGTCATCATCTTCACCTTCTTTTCCAGTTTTGGTTAAAAAAATCAAACTAAACAAAAAAGGCTGCAAACACACATGAATGCTGCAGGTCAATTAACATATTAAATTAATCATAAAGTCCTTTTTTTGTCTCATTTTTGTTTTATTTTTTTGCCCTAGCTTTGCTACATATTCTGCGTTCCAGTCCCTGTTGAATCTTTGTTAAAAATATACTTTTTTCAATAATAAAAACAATTAATTCACTTGCATCTAAGAAGTTAATGGCGGCCGCATATTAAGTCATTATACTTTTAGATACAGAGTTCTGCCCAAGGGACGATCTGTCAATCGCATAAAATAAACTTTCCTATTTTACATACAGCTATGACAATATTATATTAGAACTGATTAATAAAATCTAACCAACTTCTTATAGCTCTGCACACTCACCTCAATTCTCGCCCGGTTCATTGAACCCAGATCCATCAGAAGTGGCCTGTCATCTTCATCCAGGAGCACATTTGTGGGTTTCAGGTCCCTGTCAGATCACAGCACATTGTAATGGACGACCATAACCTGAAAGCTTTCTTATACACTAGTGAGCAGTAATATTATAATCAGTGAAAGATAAAACTCAGTAGGAGTAATAATCTTGCAACGTTTTGCCAGGAAACGTGCATTTTTGCATATGGGTGATTGTTTTTTGTAAAATGCTTACTAATGCACACATTCTGCATAACAGTCACATCATATTCATCAGTCTTAATCACTCATTTGCCGCTTTCTGACCCAAACGACCAGATGGGCACGCAGGCATGCATGTAAATCTATAGCATGATAAATAAATACATTCTTCACTGTGCAACTGCTGCTGTCCCATGATATTTATACTCAATAACCATCTGCAGCTTTTCTGTGCTAAATCCTTCTTGAGCCAAATGAATAAATCGTTCCTTAAAACACAGCATGTGAACGAGATCGGATGCCTTTACCAAACTGCATTTCTCTATGGAAACCCCTGAGACGACACCTTTAATGGCACACCTGCCATTTGATTTCACAGCCAAAGTTAAATATAAGTTGCTAGTCTCTGAAAGTTTGGTGGCATTACCTGTGGGCATAGCCTTTGTCGTGGATAGCCTTCAAACCAGAGCAGATTCCACGGAAGATTTTTAAAATCTGGTTTTCTGGCATTAAGCTCCCTTTGTCCCTTAGTCTCTCCAGAACAGACCACAGGGTTCCCCTCTGCTCACAAATACACAAACAAATCAGAATATGACCAAATTCTGACAGGTTTCCTCCATCGTCCAAATTAAAACATCTACTCACTCTAATGTAAGGCAGAAGTAGCCAGGCTTCTGTCTTGCCTCCGCTGTCGACAAAGGCGAAATCAACCAGGCTCAAGATGTTGGGATGACTGTACATCTGATGCATTTCCACCTCGGTCTGAGCCTCCTGGCGAGCTTGGCGATCATGACATAAGATCTTCTTCAGAGCGTAGAATCGTCCATCCTTTGCCCCTTCAACCAGATCAACATAGCTGAACCCACTGAAGAGATGGAGAGAAAGCAGATCAGAGGGAGCATGACATTAAAAGGTAATCATGTGGATATTATACGTCAGTATAACGGCTATGTTTCCTGGGAATTTAAGTAGAATTGATCACAGTTAGGTGTCAACACTGTTAATCTTAAAGCTGCCCATCAGTTGGCTCACCAAAATTTCATTACGGTCACATAATGACAAATATCCTAGATTCAGTTGACAGGAAACCAACCTTGCAATACAAACATGTCAACTCACCCTTCATCCAGTTTCTGGACAAAGTAGTATTTTTTGTTGTCGATGGTGATGGAGCCACGGGAGCATATACACAGGGCCTGCCCCATGCCGACTGGTACATTGTTTAGCCCAAAGCTTTAAAAGGACCTAAGAGAAACCAGAAATGATTAGAAATACATGCATAGCAGCGTAGAACCTCAGTCATCCAGGTTATGGTTATTGCAATAGCGAGAACAGGGGGCAACTGACTTGAATACTGCCAGGTGTAAGGTTATTTAGCGTTTGACAGGTGATATATGGGCCATCCACCCCTTGTCTTTATCCAACTATCCTTGCAGCGCCGATCCATCGCATCATAGGCTTCGATTTTATTGTGTGGGTTTTATTTTTTGCCAGGCAACTTGGGTTGCTCTCCCGTCACTTTACCCATCAGATCACAGTTAAATGTGTACCGTTCCTATTCTTAAAATGTCACTTGTTCTTATGATGAGGTGGAAAAGTTGAATCTGACATGCAGAGCTGATTGTGCTACGCAATTGTTAAGCAGGACTAATAAGGGTAATAAGTCCTAAATCAACGTACAACACCATAGGTGTTTTGTTGATATTGGTCGAAGAGGAATCTTTAAAAAAAAAGGATAAGTTCAATGATTTAGACCAATCCTGTTTAGCTGTATAGACTGCCCAGTAATACTGCATGTGCCGGCTATTTAGTAACCGTGTGGAACACAGACTGAAGCCTCTGATTATGTAAAATTATGTATAATTTTCGGATGACAGGTGAGATAGGTGACGTTTCAAGACCCAAAGAAAGAAGTTGTCAAATGTTTCAACAACTCGGACTTGACAGAGAATATCAGAAAAACAAAAATGTTGCGAGCTTATTTGGGGTTTATATATAACAATACGTATGATGTTGGTGGAATGTTACGTTAAGAAAGCCAAGTGCCAGGGAAAACGAAGGTTTACGCTAGCTAGGTCACACAACACACCGACTGTTTTCAGGCTATGGTCGCATAGAATGTGACGTCACCATCTTTCGTTCTTTTATAAGCATTGTTTTATTTAATCCGTGACGTAAGGGCTTTTCTTAAGATTATGTTTTTAGATAAATTTTCTTACCAGCTTCTTTCCCTTAACAAGTTAGCTTGCTGTGCGTTCATTCTTCTTCTTCTTCTCTTGCTGGTTGCAAACATTGTAAAATCCGGTGAGGACAACAGCGCCTAAAAAAACACTAGCGGCGAACACCGGCTAAAGACGTAATGGCGGAAAGCAAGCCTTACAGGAAAAATAGCTCCGACGACGGAGGTGATACTTGTGCTGTTTTGATGTTTAAAATCTAGTAAACACGTAAAACTGTTAAATTGTATCTTAATGTGCTTCCTGTTGGCTCAAATGAAGCCCGACACTTAAAAGAAGACGTTTGATGAACTTCAACAAGATGACTTCATGTTAGCTTTAGCTAGCTACTGCTAGTACTGTTAGCGCTGGATTAAGGCTTCTTGCGGTGCAAGCTAATGTGTGTTAATGAGGCTAAAATCGTAAACGAAGCCATTCGCTGTTCTCTGACATGGATATGTGAAACATCAGTCTCTTGATGATTTGCTCTCCTGCTAACTGCAACGAATGTAGCTAGCCTGTGCTAACGTAGCACATTCCAAATCGCTTATCTTGCAATGCTGCAGCATTACTTCAGATCAGACTATTTTGACCTGTTATACAGACAGCTCTAAGGCATACTTTTTAAATGCAAGAGAGATGGCAGAGGCAGAGTTAAATTAGCGTTTGATTTAGGGATGGCTAAACCTGCAGGTGCAAGAAGCTGCGTTCACTTGTTTTGAATAATTTACTTTGTGATCCCTAAGCTCCTTTCAAATGCCAGACCAAAATAGATCTCTAGAATAAAACAACAGCGCATCAGTCATCTATCTAGTTGGTATCTGAGTGGAAGTACTTTCAATTATTTTTGTTTTAAGTAAAACAGGGAATATTTTGTTGAAAATAATAGCATTCGGTTCCTCCGTAAGAATCAAGTCCTGTTTCTCTATATGAGTTTATATTTATGCTGTGTTATAATGCTGTGCATCCGTTTTCACAATTATTAGATGGACATTTCTTTCTTTCTTTTTTCTTTTTTTTTTTACAATACAAAAATCATTACTGAGATAAATGAGCACTCTGGTAAACTGGCTATTTTGACCACCTGGATCTGAAGCAGCGGGCCTTACTGATTTAAATATTTTAATTATTTTAAATATGTTTACTAAATGAACCTCTTTATGAATAGTTTTACTAGCACTGTCACTGTTTAGACGACAGCTGCAGTGACTTAATAAGTAAATGAATTCATGTCTTTATAGTCTGCAATAACTGTAGTTTTATTGGATTCATGAGGGGTTTCCTCTATGGTGTAAACTTTACCTTAACGGCTACTGCCCTTAACTGTGGAGTTCATAATTAAGTTTTTTTTCATCTGAATTCTTAAATAAGAACATAAATTGTAGCTTTTTACACTCCCGCATCCCACAAAGCAGTTGTTCACCTTGGTGAGTTGTCTTGCCTCAAGCAGGGCCACAGCAGGAGGAGGAAGGCAGAGTGAAAACTAAGCCTGTCTCTTGTAGCACTGGGGGAGGAGATGGGACTGCTGTCAAACGCACATCTCAGCATCTTACCCCTGAAGATGAGGACCAGGTCGCAGCAGACCAACCAGCACCTTGCAAAACCCCCAAAATTGGCTTCAGCATGGGCAATAAGATGGCGAATAAATCAAACCCCATTTCTATCAAACTAGGAGTAACGGTAAGTGTTGAGCAATGTGCATTTGGGGAATACTAACTCTTTTTGTGAATAGCATTTTCTATGTGTTTAGTAGTAGTTTAACATATTGAACTGACTAAAATCTGAGACATGGAAAACTGAGGCTTTTGGTTCTACAGATAGATGTATTGTCTTTCTGGATTTTGAAGCAACCTAAAATGTATCTATTTTATTAATTTGACTTAACTATTATTAAATATAAGGATTTTTTTTTTAGTGACGTAACAGAACAAGAAAGGAGGATGCTGCCTTCCTGTGCTGTTTTACTGTTTTTTTTCTTTCTTACCTGTTGTAGAAACCCAAGGAGATAGTGCCATCAGCTCCTCCAAAAAAGCTGGTTTCTGTTTTTAATGAAGATGACGACGTACGTACCCACATACAAAGCAATGTCATATGGAGAGAAAAAGTTGATCAGGAGCTCACTTTAGTTTTCACTGTTGTATAGAGTGAACCAGAAGAAATGCCTCCAGAAGCAAAGATGAGGATGAAGAACATTGGGAGGTAAAAAAAACAGTTTCCCCTGTTTTTTTTTTTTTTTATATATATATATATATATATATATAAACCAGTTTTTGAATTCTTATTCCAGATATTTACATACATGAAAAAGACAGAAGACCTTTTTTCTTAATGTTTGACATGAAACAAGACTTTCCTGTTTTAGATGAGTTAGGATTATCCAAATAATTTCTACTGTGGTCCAACTGCAACAATAACGAGAGTACTAACTTGTTTTTATTACATTAAATTCACAACTCCACATACATTAAGATTTAGAAATGCCCTAATGATAACATGACAGCTTTTGCAAATTCCTGTCACGGTGCAAGATTCAGGACAGGCAGATTAGATTAGATTCAACTTTATTGTCATTACACAGGTACAGGTACAAAGCGACAAAATGCAGTTTAGGTCTAACCAGAAGAGCAGCAAGTGCAGGATATATAATGGTTCCATAAGTACAGGACATGGATATGTGCTGAATGAATAAAGAGATTAATACTATTATAAACAGAATTTTACTGATAGATTTGTCCGATCAATATAATATACCTAGTATTGTGTACTAAATTTACAGCTGGATATGTACTGAATATAATATACAGGTGGATATTACTATAAATAGAGTTTTTACAGATATGTACAATAGCATAATATACAGATGGTTGTTACTATAACAGAGTTTAGAGGTGAATATGTACTATGAATATATATACAGATGGTTATTACTATAAAATGAATAAATAAAGTTTGGACAGAAGCTATCCGAATTAAAGTGCAGTGGAAGGTAATTGCATATTACAGTTAAGATGTTGTAAAGTCATGCCTCTTAAATTGTGGAGCCGCTCATTGACTCCATCTGAGCTGTGAACTGATCTGTTTAAACAATTATACACATACACAGGTGTAAACAGCAAAGAATGTCCAACAATCATACGGTTCTGGAAGGAGACGCGTTCTATATCACATTGACACAATTTGATGCATAAAGTGAATAAACCCTATAACAAGAATATGAGACTTTTTTATGTTAAATGCTGGATTATTCTGGTAGGAGGGAGTAAATATGTCCAGCAAAGCTAGTCCTGTACCACCATGGACTGAGTAATTACCCCTAAAGCAATGTAATAATATTTAAAAAAATAACAGCATTTTACAAAAACACCTTGGGACAAAGGCCTATCTGTTTGGAGTCAAATCCTGCAGTCTGATCAAACGAACGTTAAAATGCGTGGCCAGAATGATCGTTGCGGCAGCTGGAGACGATACGGAGAAGCTTGTAAGTCGGAGACCACTATCTCCTCTGTGGTGGATGAGGGCGGCAGGATCATGATGTAGGGATGTTTACGTTGTGTGAAAATATTCTAGCAGCCACGAAGTTTGGACGCGGTCCCAAATAAGTCTTCTGAGTAGACGAGCATACTGCCTCATTAGTCACAAGTCAACTTAAGGACCGTAAAGTCAGTGATTTGAAGTCACAAAGCCCTGGTCTTAGGCCACCTAGAAAAAAATTGTGGACAAGGTGTGCACAAGAGATGTGGTCTGGCTGAACGGGCTGGAGTTCCAGCAAATTTGTGAGAAGCTTGTGGATGGATACCCAAAAAGTTTGACCCAAGTCATACATTTTAAAAGGCAGTTCCCATATTATTCTGACCTTTAGCAAGTAGAAAAAACGTAATTCTAACTGAAGAGAAACAGGAAATGGCTCGTCTGATTTGATAACGTCTCTTTTTTTTTTTTTATATGGGCGTAAACATCCGTTTTTAACTGTGTTGTATTTCTCAGCTTGACTCTGAAAATAATTATTGTCCGTTGTTGTCCTTGAAGGGAGACGCCGACATCTGCCGGACCCAACTCCTTCAACAAGGGCAAGCAGGGCTTCTCCGACAATCAGAAACTTTGGGAGAGGAAGCTGAAGTCCCAATCTGACAAGTAGTAAAACACTACCACAACATGTTGTCACTAATGGAGACTTTTTTACTGCTTAACATTGTCAGATACCAACCAAGGCTGTCATTTTGGTCGCTGTACGCCTCTGACATTTACAACTCTATGGACATGCAGTGAAGACTACTTTCAGCCTTCTAACTTGTCTTTACGCTTCTAACCACAAGTTGGTCGATCCCGACTCCGAGGAGAAATTGTCGAGCACCTTTGTTTCCAGATATGTGGCCTGGTGATGAGGAAGGGAGAACCGATCCTGAAAATCGTTTTAAACCTTATCTACGTTTTGCTTTTTGTTGGCCGATTGAGATAGTTAGTGCGCTCATACGTTATTGTGTCGTTCTTGTTCCCTCCATGAGCCTTTTTTGGTTTAACCCTGGCAAGCGTGTTGCTTGTCTGACGTTGCTGTAAAAATGTACATAGTGACAATGTTTTCTATTTTAATCCACAAATTGGACTGTGAGTTTAAGTATTAAATGTTGGTAGGCTTTTTCCAGATGCATTTTTTTTTTTTTTTTGAGGGGAGATTTAGTTTATCACCATTATTGCGAAACCATTTGCTTTCACCAGACAAGCTCACGTGCGAGAAAACATTTTCTGTTCGTTTCTTGCCTTTTTTTCCATCCGCCTCGCTAAACCTGGTCATGCTTGCAATGTCCTCCGCTGTCAAGTATTTAAAACCTGAATCACCACTATATATATATATATATATATATATATATATATATATATATATATATATATATATATAGTGTGTATTCCACTTTAGGTTAAATTTGGTACTTTCACAAACTGACTTTTGAAACTTATTGTCAGTCCTTATTCTTCAGCCAAACGCCAATAACTCACTGACAAATCTCGTGCCTCAAATTCTCTTCCCATTATCCAGAATGTACATTTTAAATTTTTCTGTGGATTCCCGAATCATTGTCAAGACACCCCCCAAATAAAAATATATCAACATGTACTGCTACAGTCTGTTTTTATTTCAGTAATTTCTGTTGAATGTGGATTTAAATGCCAGTGTTTGCCATGTGTTCATTGCTGACAGCAGTCCTGATATACCACATCTTAGCGGCGTACATGAAACGGCCATCTTTATTACTTTTTATAGTGTTAAACAGGAGAGCTGATGGAACATTGGTTAAACAGGGTTAGACAAGTGTTTCCCAAATATGAGTCACTATGAGCGCTCCAGGTGTGAGGCCAGCCTCGATGCCTGAACTGGCATGGCTTTCCGCAAAGAGATCCAGAAGCTTCCGACGGCTGTGGAGGATACGTCTGTGCTCCATTGCAAGCTGGGGAGCACCTTCAGGGCTTTTTGGACCAGTTTAGGCAGTGGGGGTTCTGGCTGGATGAAGGATGGGGAGGTTCCACCGGTCCACACCAACAGCATCTTGAGGGCAGACGTCTGCAGTAAAGCCTAAAGATGTGGAAGTTGGGAGTCATAGGGGATTAAAATTATTTCTCAATAAATCACAATATTCAAATTTTTGGTATGCATTGTGCCGCTTTCTCAATTTCCTGCGCAGGTGGAGGAAGTGGCTTTCGTTTTATCTCAAAACGGCAACAGAATGAAACCAAGGAGTTGCTTTTTTGGATATCTTTCAAAATGAGTGTAACCTAGATTTCTGACACAGATTTGATGGTTTTATTTAGCCTTTAACAAGGTGAAAAGTTCAGAAGAAAAAAATCCAAGTAGAAAACGCTCAAGTTCAAAAGGTTCTTTACAAACCAAAGACGATTCTTATGCTCATAAGAATGACTCAGAAATGTATAAAAAATGTTAAGAGGAAGACAAACCTTGAGGATTTTTGTTCAATAAAGAATCTAAAAAAAAGTTATTTGTTACTTATGCAAAACAGTTTCAGCACAATCTTTAATAAGGATGTATTTAATTTTACTAATCGATCCTTTGCTACATATTTGGATTGTTGTGTTAAACCTATAGCCTCAGTAGACTGGGAGCCAGAAAAGTAATTTTGTTTAGGCCTATGCTTTCCACACTAAGCTGCATTATTGCACTAAATGACATCAAGAAGTCTTGAAATCCCAGTTTGACATTTTGCTATCAGCCGTCTCACATTAGAAAGTTTTCTGAACCTCAGTTTCACGAAACAGAAGAGTTTTACCACACACACACACACACACAGATATATATATATGTATATATATATATATATATATATATATATATATATATATATATATATATATATATATATATGTGTGTGTGTGTGTGTATATAATTAATTTGAAAATATCAAAACACTTCCCTAAAAGACTTCAATATTGTTATCTGATGCAGTGTCAATTTTATTCGTATTTTCCTGTTTGCACTAGAGTACACACAAAACATAAACCATGGAGAAATGGACCACTCATCCATTTTGAAAAGTGCCGGCTTACCTTGACTCCTGATTCCAGGACAAACACAGCATTGTCGCTGGCGAAGTATTCAGCCGACAGGACACAGATGAGCATCCGGCTTCTGTTTATAGTGAGAACCACGTCGTTTGTGTAAGCTGTAAGGCAAAATCGTATCGTTAAAACACACCAGAAACCTTTGTGGGCGTAGATATGCACACACACCTGATGCCCCTCACCTCCTCCTGGAAGTATGTCCCTTTCCAGCAGACAGACACGATACCCCCACCGGTCCTCTAACACCTGTGGTAGCAGCATTTCTATTGGTTCCTCGCTGCTTTGCATCTTTACGGTAGATAAACATCCTATCAATAAAGAAGACAAAAATTACTTTTATTACCTTTAAACAATCCAAACCATGGTGTCATTTCTGTTGGCGCGTATACCTTCTTCTGCATCACTGTACGGTTTAGAAAACCGAGCCAAACCATTTGCCACCTCTGCTGATGGAACCGTCCACACATACGACACAAAAACATCAAATTCTTTCTCCCCTGCAGGGTAAGGGAAGAGTTAAAGAGTGACATAGGAACTGAGAACATGAGATGCTCATCATAAACTGCAGGCTTAAATAATGTGAGATTTTTGCAACGTGAGATCTGAGCAACGACAAAAGTGTTCCTTCTGACCTTCCTTATGTTTTCCAAACTGGAAGTGGGATCTGTAGATTAGCTGTAATTCCAACCACTTTATATGCAAGATGATTCCCAGGCCAGCAACCAGCACAAAACAGGCAACCGGATACCCAATCAGTGATGTCC
The DNA here is from genome assembly GCF_011125445.2 of Fundulus heteroclitus. Taxonomy (NCBI): domain Eukaryota; kingdom Metazoa; phylum Chordata; class Actinopteri; order Cyprinodontiformes; family Fundulidae; genus Fundulus; species Fundulus heteroclitus. The sequence goes on along the minus strand of NW_023396668.1, from coordinate 25,521 downwards.
ATCGTGCTGAAATAAGGCGACACACATAATTACATTTTATTAATCCAATATGCATTCAGACTAACTATTTTTTTCCTACATTAACCAGGCATTGAGCTCTGTTAGAATAATTAGCAGGCGTGATGTGTCATCAATATGTGCAAATAAAAGAGTTAACATGAGATATGATAACAGATCTAAAGACATTGTACATCGCCCTGTTTGAGAAAGGGTTCAGGAATTTTGCTGGGAATTTTTTCCAAAGATATTTAAAATAGGGCGAAGTCCACCGTTTGACAAAAATTGATTTACTTTTTCTCATGATTCCTCTAACATAATAAATAATAAATAATAATAATAATAAAATTTTAGCTTTACATGGCTATCCAAGTAAAATTTGCTCATCGGCCCCGTTTGGGACAACTGAATATTAAATCTCAATCATATGAAGTAGTATTCTCATTTGCTCTTGTATTTTCTTTTCTCTATCTATCTATCTATCTATCTATCTATCTATCTATCTATCTATCTATCTATCTATCTATCTATCTATCTATCTATCTATCTATCTATCTATCTATCTATCTATCTATCTATCTAGATCCATATATATATACATATACACATGCAGTTGTCACCCCCTACCTATCAACTGTTTGTGCCACTCTTGGCAGCAACAACTATCATTAAGTGTTTGTGATAACTCACAGTGAGTCTTTAACTCCACTGTGGGGAAAGTAGACCATTCTGCTTTACACGGTTGTTTTAATTCAGTAACCTTGGAGGGTTTTCTAGCATGAACCAGTCAGTTTGAGGTCATATCACAGGATCTCAGTCATATTTAACCCCACAACTGGACGAGACCCTTTCAAAACCATCATTAAGTTTATTTTGAGCAATTCAGAGGCGTGCCTGTGGATGTGTTTTGGATCGTTGTTCTAATCCGAGGGAGCTTGAGTTTAAGTTGTAGTCCAGATGTAACTGGACACACACCTTCCACAAACGTCCGTTTTCTCCTCCAAATCTTGGAAATCACCAAGATATTTTTGGGTAAATTTTTGTCTTTGAGTTCTTTTTTTTCTCTCCCATGGATGCCAATTTTTGCCCAGTTTCTTTCTTGTTGTTGAATCATCAAACTTTGACCTGAATTTAGGCAAAGGCTTTGTTAACCTTTTCGGAATGCTAGATGTTAGTGACTTTATTTCTAATCTGTTCTGTGATCTCTTTAGATCAGTGCATGATGCGTTGATTTTTACATATTTTAGGCTAATCCATTTCAGTGAGACAAAACATACTTGTTTGTAGCCCTATGTAGCTGTCCCAATTATCATTGTTTATTTCATACAGAGCTATTTCAGAGACCATATAATTATGATAACTTTAATATTGCTATTTAAAATAAGCGACATTTCGGGTAGAATGTAAAGGCTACCTCGTATTTTGTTTTGAAGCTTAATGGTGACACTGTTGTTTCCGATGACGTTGCCGGCGAAGCAGGTGTATGTGTGCTTCAGGTGTTGTGGCGTCACTTCTTTTATGATGGATTTCTGTGTGACCTCGATCGTTTGAAGCATCACTTGTTTTTCTCTGGGAATTAGAAGAAGGTTAATCTGCTTTTCTTTTCAAGCAGAGTTGTAATTACAGCTCAGAATTCCCTTTTTTTAACTCACTGGGGTGGCTCCATGTGTAGCGGGGTCGTGTTCTCCACGTCGCCGTCGTGATTCATGAACCATTGTACTTTTCGAGAAATGTTTACCTCAAAATCAAACATTACCTCACACATCAGCGTGTGAGGCTGACCTAAAACAGACAAAAGATGGGGAAAAAAAACTGCATTGGAGCAATAGTATATAAGCTTTGCAACATTTTATGTTGTGTCAGATGTATGAGCATTAAAAGCAACAATAACAGGAATAACAACATGAGCAGTTTAAAAAATAAAATAAAAGCATTAGTGATGATAAAGATCAGAAGAAGTTATTGATATTAGTCCAGATATTGCATCTTAGAAGTTAAAAGCACTCACCAAGCTCAACCTCCTCTGTCATGTTAGCTGAAGGATACTTCAACTGAGGAGAAGAGCTTGCATTTAAATGGGCTGAGAAGTGACAGAAAATAAGGTTATCTTTTATTCTGGATGTTACATGACTTCTCAAAAAAAAATAAAAAATTGTGATAACAAACCGAAAAGCTGTCATATAGCGAAATTAAGAAATACATCAAGATATTGTGGCTGTTATCAGTCTCTGGGATCTCTGTGCATGTGAAATGGGAAGTTCAGGCTTCACCACAGTCAAAGTGCATGGAAGGTTTCTATAGCTGTCAATGAATCACGTGAAAGAAATAAAAAGTAAAGTAAGTAGCCAGAGCTACATTCAGCAGCAATAACCTGCAGTAGTTTTATTTTCTGCAAGATTTTCTTGTCAGTCTCTTGAAATTGTAGCAGAGAAATTAGATCCACTCTTCTTTAAAATGGAGGTTTTGTGCTTTGATTGTTTCTCCAAACGCCTCCACATCATCACCATGCCACCACAATACCAGGCAGAAGATAACGTGAGTTTGGTTTTCTCCAGACTTAGCACTGTGCTTTATGGTCCAAACACCTATGGTTTAATGATATAAATGTTTGCAAACCTAAGCTATGCTACCGTGTTTTCTTTTTACAGAAGAGAGGCTTTCTCTTTTGCAGACCCTGTAAGCCATAGTTGTTTTGTTGTTTTCTGAGTATCCCACCATCAGCTTCCTCATTTAACATCCTAATTGAAGCATCCAGAGTCTGAGATACAGCTTTTGGTTTTTAGTGTAATTTTTCTGAGTATCTGATAATGGAGTGAATTTGCTGGGATGTCAGTTATTGAGGAATAAGCCTTTACCGATTGGTCTTAGTAGCATCATTGTTAATTATGGTTTAACCACACACAAAAACTGACCCCAGTTTTTGTATTTAAGTTGTTTACTGTGTTTGAGACATTTGGCTTTGCGTGTTTGAGATAAAGGGTTTCTTACAATTTCTTTGCGTGAGTAAAAGTCTGGATAACCTTTGGGTGTGGAAACAATAGTTTATGAAGCTGGAAAGCCTTCGTCAAGCTGTAAGAGATGAAGCTCAGATTTCCAGGATTAACGCTATAAACTGTAGGGAGCACGGTTTCCTACGTAACTCCTCATAACATGTTAAACTTACTTACTTTTATGAAAATGTCTCCAAAATTGGCGAATGTGTTCTGGGATTACATTGATCTCATTAAAGTAATGAAGCTTTCTTAAAGAAACAAATAAAATAAAAAGAGGAGTTTAAAATGTTGCTGTAGATTCCTTAGCACCTCTATTCAGCACACTGCAGAACTGATATAATAATTAACAGTTAAGTGGGAGGGAAGATACTGACAATTGCCAATGTTTCGCTGGGACTCAGCTGCCATTGAGGTTAATGCTTACTATTCAGTTTTATTGGGTTAGATTCCCTTTTATCTTTAGAGCTGACCTAGTTCTCAGAGGTATGGATTCAAAAAGGTTTCAAAAACATTGCTCAGAAACTTTTGTCCATGATGACACGACAATTTCACACATTAGCAGCAGATTTTGCACATCTGTTTTTGCGTCCAAGATGCTGAACTGTTTCGCCACTTTCCAAAGCTTCTCTAACATCGAATTGTTCTTTCAAAGGCAGGATGGATTCATGCATTTTATGATGTGCAGAGACATCTTAAAAGATTTGAATATTCCGTAAAAGTGCAATGTGAAGAAAGTGAAGGAGTTATTTTTATAGAGGTGCATTACAGATAGAGTAAAAATATTCCAAGCTTTTGTTTTTTATAATTTTGATGATTATGACTTACAGGTGAAGAAACCCCAAAATTCAGTGTCTCAGAAAATTTAAATATCACATTAGACCAATCTAAGGGGATGTTTTACGCACAGGTGTCAGACTTCTGAAAAATATGTCAATTTCTATGCATTCAATACTTGATTGGGCTCCTCTTGCATGAATTACTGTGGCTCTATGTAGGTGTGATGGGAAGCCCAGATTGCTTTGATAGCTGACTTCAGGTCATCTGCCTTGTTGGGTCGGTGTCTCTTATCTTCTTCTTGATGACAGCCTGTAGATTTTCAATGGGGGAATTTGCTTTCTAATCAAGCACCGTAACACCATGACCATTGAACCAGCTTTTGGTGCCTTTGGTAGAGAGGGCAGATGCCATGTCATGCTCGAAAACAAAATCCTCTCCATATAGCTTGTCTGCAGAGGGAAGCATAAAGTGCTGTATAATGTCCTGGTTGATGGCTGCATTGACCGTGGACCTCAGAAAACCCAGTGGACCAGAGCCAGCAGATGACATGACATCCCAAATCATGACTGACCGGGGAAATTTCAGACCCAACTTCAAAGAACATGGTTCTATGCCTCTCCTTGCTCCCTCCAGACTCTGAGACCTTAATTTTCAAATTAATTGTAAAATGTACTTTAATTTGAAAGCAGAACTTTGGACCATTGAGCAACAGTCCAGTTCCTTTTCTCCTCAGCCCGGGAAAAATGGCATGTGTAGGATTAATCTGTGCGTGGTAAGCTCTTGATGCGCCATTTCCATCCTCAGTTCACTGTTTATGAAGCTTCACCCAAATCTTTAATGGATTTTTCTTGACCCTTTTTTTTCAAGGCCGCAATTCTCCCTGTTGCTGCTGCACCTTTTCCTACCTAATTTCTTCCTTCCACTCAATTTTCTGTTAACATGCTTGGATCCAGAACTCTGTGAATCACCAGCTTCTTCAGTCAATGACTGTCTTCTAGACATCTGTTGAGTCAGCAGTCGTCCCATGATTGTGTCGCCTACTGATCCAGAGCAAGAGGCCATTTAAAGGCTCAGAAAACCTTTGCGGGTGGTTTGAGTTAATTGGCTGATTAACGGGTAACATTATAAGTTTCCGATAATGAATCTTTTCACAGTATTCTAATTTTATGAGACACTGAATTTTGGGTTTTCATTATCACCCATAATAATCAAAATTACGAAAACAATTTGGAAAACACCACTCTATGTGTAATAATTCCATGTAATAATTCCATGTGATATATATTGCATAAAATGTTGCACTTTTACGCAATATTCAAATTTGTTTAGATTTATACGGCAAATTTGACACCAAATTTTAACCGTACCACCTGAATACCACAACTTAGATTGAGACTCAAACCAGGTGACGTTCATCCAAACTGTAATTGTCCAAATTTGTAGAGTCTGTGCAAATTGTATCCTGTTCTTACCTAACAGGAATGGCATTCAGCGCGATCTGTAGCCATTCTGCTTCAGTGTTCAATTAAATGTAGTTTAATTTAATTGTAATGAGTTGTTAGTACAGCCTCCATTGCCTTTTCTATTATCTGGAACCTGTTTCACCATTCATTCCTGACTTTTGACATCAGTCAGGGTATTTTGGCCACACAGCTGCAGCTCATTGGATATTTTCTCCCCTTTAGACCATTCTCTGTCAATCTGGGGAACGGCTGTGCATAAAAATCCCAGTAGATCATTGGCTCTTGAACTATTCAGACCAGACCTGCTGACTCCAACAACCATGATAAGTTAAATCCCCTTTCTTCCCTCTTGTGGTACTAGTTTTGAATATCAACAAGTTGACTCCACTGCATTTAGATGTATAAATGCATGGAGTTGCTGACATAAGGTCAATTGACTGGCTTATTGGAGTTAACGAGCACTTGAACCATCGTATCTGATAAAATGGCCAATTAATTTGTTAGATAGTATGAATCATCTCTCATGTTAGCTCATAGTTTATTATTATTGTAAGCTGTAAAGTTACAAATTTCAATTCAACAATTCAGTGACAAATATACATCCTTAAGTCCTTATAAAGTGACCTTGCTCTGTCTGTTCTGTGAATAACAGCTTTCTACATAGCATTGTTGGAAAATCAAACACATTGTGCAAAAAAAGTGCAGACTCTTCATATTCAAAATACGCTTGAAGTTTAAATTCAAGTTCAGCTGCAGGAAAACAAAGCGTCTCTGTTTAGTGGGAAAAGGAAACCCACAAAGTACCAGCACGGACGCTCTTGTTGACACAATGGAAAAACTGAATCTTGCACCTCTGACACCTCCACCCCCCCCCCCCCCACCCCCGCCTCACATCTAAAGACTAACTTTGTATTGATATTTTTTCAGAGATAAACTTACGTTGAGACGTGTTTTTAGGAAGGTTTCCTGCTATGTTAGGTCCATCTGTCGATGTGCATAAACGCACGTCAATGTTATGTATTTTTGAAACTGCACATCTCCACAGCAGAGCAAAGGCTCCAGCAACCACACATACAGTCAACCAGAGAAGGCCAACCTTTTGGGGTTTTCACTAAGCCAATTTAGAGGGTGGGGAAATAAAGGCGAACACGTAAGGAAAACATCCCTTATTATGTGACGTACCTATATGCCACTCTCAAAAGTAGCTTAAGTGAACATTTTCTTGGTTTCTTTGGTAATGTGACATGCTTCCCTGTGAAGACACTTATTTTTATACGTCATCACAGTCTTTTGGCAATGATTCTGCACCTGATCACAAGTTGCTGCACACATAGGTTTGAAACGCCACCGTTTAAACGGAGCGGTGTCTGAAAGGCCGGGAGGAGGTGCCTTTGGCATATGTACGGGAAAAATGACTCAAGTGTGGTTTAAAAACCAAGAAAAAACATTTCTGATCAAACAAAGAAGTGCTAGACATTATTACGTTGCATTTGTTAATTAAAATCGATAGCATGGAAAAAATGAGAAATAACCAGACTATTTTTTTTGTCACAGTTACAGATTTCATGCAGGCTGTATTTATAGAGGTATGACTGTTATCAAGAGGTGCACAAGAACAAGCCATTTACCCTTTTATGTGTTCGGTTTTGAAGGTGCTAAGTGACGCTTCAAAGGTGTCAGAATTAAGTCCAGATTTGTATTTTTTCTTTAATGTTGACAAAGGTGCAATTCACGGTGGTCGTCGGCATGACACATACATAATGCTGTGGTTCCCTGCAGGAGGTTAACAACCGGCGGAGCAATGGCGTTTAGAGGACGTAGGAAGCAAACCATCCTAGATTCAAACAAGTCAACACCGTGGAGTTTAGATGAGGTTTTCAGGTAATAACACAGAAATAGTAAACACTCTTACGTACGACTGTGACGTTGACGGCCCTCCTGAAGGTCCACGGGATTCCTTGTTCACTTATTTGTCTGTCACAGTAATATACCCCCCTGTCCTCTTTGTAGACCGTGCAGAGTCGTAGCTGCCCCTCGTTTTCACAGGAGGTTCTGCGCTGCGCAGACACGGCTTTGTTTTTCTGAAAGAGCAAATGCATGAGTGGCTGTCTGCTGACATCTGGCAGCGCGTTACCGGTTAGGGCACTGATGGAGTACCCGATTCATGGAAAACCATTTTAAGTGGATTCTGTGAGGAAGCGGTTGTAGGTGTTGTAAAATGTTTATCTTGAGCTTGTGTGCACTTCACCTTGTACCAAACGACGCCCGTGTTGTTGTAGCAGGTATAGCCGGGGCAGCGGATGAGCCCGCCTTCGCCCACCAGCAACATCGCGCTGCTCTCGCTGTGCTGAAAACATCTCAAGCTAGTTCTGTTGATGACGTGCAGAGTCAAGTTTGATCTGCAACAACAGCGAAGATTACCAAATAGAAAAGTTCATTAAAACCTTCTGCCTTTAATATCCAAGAAGCTGCCGTATAAAACTGCAACAACATCCAACGGTCACTGTATTATAAATGTAGACATAGGATCAACAATACTCCAATCAAATCAGTTTGAGCATTCAGATTATTGAAACATACGTTTTAAGTAACACCCTATAAATATGAACCTGACATTCAAAGCTCTTAAAGCAATATAGCGAATGGAGTTAAAACAAGGAGCTGCCATTGAGAGGATTCATGGATGTAATGAAGGAGGGAATGCAAACAGCTGGCAGAGCAGGATGATAGGGCGCGGGGGGACATGGAGGTAGATAAACTGTTGTTGGGATCTTCTTACCAACGGAAGTTTTTGCTGTTAACATTGCATTGTAAACGCTTCTTCTCCACTGAGATAACCTAAATGAACATCATTCACGGTTCTGACTCAACCATAGCTTTCAGTTAAAATCAATGCTTCTATCGAAATCGTACTCTTAAATTTATGGCGATATTACTCACCCTGCGAGGCTTCTGTATGCTCCACAATCTTCCACTTCAGCCACAAACTCTTTGCCACATTCTTTGCCTTTGTCAGCCTTGAACCACTTCATAGGGAACTCCATTGATGTATCGCAGGGCATCATAAAGGCTTCCCCCTCCACAACTTTGTATCTATTGAGCTGCTGATCTGTAGACATGAATTCCACACTGGCATCAATACTCAAACAAGCTAATAAATGCCTGCATGCAACCCTTGAATTGTTCGGCGCTTTGATATCAGTTTTGCAGATGAAAGCTTGAATGAGTACCTGCTATTGTCCTCCGTTGTTTTTGCCCACAGCATCCCTCTGAGATAGTTGGAAAGAGAAAATAAAACAGAAGAAATCCGGTTCGCACGCTCTGTTTCCTTAACCACATACTCGCAGATACTGTTGATCTAGGATGTCATAGATCTTTACATCTCACTGATCATTTTCATGACCACCCAGAAGTGGCGTCTTAGTTTTTTTTTTTCCTCCTTTTCATTGTCAGTGTTTGCGTCCTCGCTCTTGAGGGGTAAATCTTGTGGTATCATTTTCACAGGACATGCTGTCTTCATAGTGGGTTGACGCACTGTTTCCTGTTTGCTTGTTTTTGAGCATGATTTCTATGAAATTTGTCATGGTAGCCACTTCCTGTACAATATTCTTTCTGGTGGGGAGATGTCTTTTTTGATGTTTTGATTTTGAAGATAGGTACAAAAAGAAAAAAAAATCCTATCAAAATCAGGGAGAAATATAAATGCAGAATTCAATTTATTAATGCAATTTTTCTCTCAAAGTACATGTAGTTCTTTAAGCCTTAATACATACGTTATGGTAAACTTGCACGATCTGTTTAGACCCCCAGTTTTCTGTCTCACATCCGCAAGTCTTTCAATCTAATCTATATCATCCCACCACTGGCCCTTGCATCTTGCTGCAAGCATATGCAGCACTTGATTAAAAACTCTCCACCATCTACATGACCTACTAAGATATGCCTGCAACACTGCAAATTTTAAAAGCGTCCCTTATTGCAAATGCAAATTAGAAGATGCAGCACTCTTCGCTTCATTTTGATAAATTTTCTCATTATGTTTGCATCTCTGACACATTCTCCATGCTTTATAAAGAGGATGAGCCCTGGTAATGTACGTATACAGGTGAACGCTCAAAGATCATGACACGAGAACAACTCTTAACATCATGCGCCAAGTAGTTTGAGTCCATGACTTAACCAAAGTCTGCTGGATTTGCCTATGATACAGGAGCTTTCTACACCTCCACTATCAGTTTCAGCCTTTTTGTGGTGCAGGAAACATTAGCAACATTGTGATACCTGATGAAGTCATCACTACTATATGAATTATTATTCTATGAGCTTTTAGAGTTTATTACGAGACCTATCTTTATTTGAACAGACGCAAAGTGGGTAACCAAAATCCTTTACTGCATGTAGAAACAACGAAATAAAACAAAAAAAAAACAGCAATGAAATGTTGAACAAGAGTTGTTGTGGGGGAGGGACTAAAGAACTGAGTTACAAAGAAATGCATAATCTGGATGAGAAAACACCACAATTAAGACTTTTAAAAAGTGTTATATTTTAAATCCTGATGGTGTCAAAATAAAAAAATAAATGAAGCAAAAGTTATAAAGTTAACAAAAAAATGTATTTGAGTTTTATTTGCACAAACAGATAGGCACGAGTCAAAGGCCTCCATGCATGGCATTTCCCCTGCACCACCACTGCACGCTGTGAATCATTCTCGTTCAACACTTTAGTCAGTGTGCACTGTTTTAAAGTGCTTTTTAAATAAAGTTGGCTTGGCTATGTTAAGTAGTTATAGTAAATAACATAATTTAAAATCAATTTAAAGGACAAAAAGGGCAGGGAAATTGTAGTTGCATTAAATTCAAAGATAATCTTCATGACTAAAATCTATCAAAAAACAAAATAATAATTTTCCAAAGCCTGAATATTACAGTTTTTATTGGTTGCTTTGACACAGCAGTCAACTCAAAACCCACATTTTTCAAAACAGTTAACGCAGAGGCCTAAATAGTGGCACCAATGGTCAAAATTAAACATTTTGTTTGCAAAAGGCTCCAACTCTGCCAAAACATTTAACATATGATTCAAAAGCACATTTTGCCCTCAAACAACACAACTTGCACACAAATGTTTGAGCCCTTCCAATCATTCGTCACACAAGGGGCAACAAAATACAAAATACCACTCTCAATGTGAATCAGTGCAGCATTGCTGGTTCATTGTAGCCAAAGACTGTACGCAGCTTACATGGCAGTGTCATTTGTAATCTAATTTGCCTTTTTGCAAAAAAAAAATGGATCCAGAAGCAAATATGTTGTGATGCAAATTTTATTGATTCTTCATTCTTTTTTTCCAGATAAACAAATGAAATATTCCAAAAAATGAAAGATTCCAACAGAAAATACTAGTGCTGTTTGTTTGTTCCTGATGAATAGGCCACATGGCCTCATCTACGTCACATTCAATATTTTCCCTTGCGATGCACCTAGGGAAAAATCTTCTTGCATGCCTGATCCATCCTTGACATGCCTCTGCATCTATATCATGGGCAGCAGCAGTCATTGCATTGAGCAAGGGCATCTGCTCATAGGGGCAGTGATCATATACCTTCCATCTCCATGCACTGAAGAATTCCTCTATAGGAATAGACAGAGATGTATATACTGTATAGCAGCAATACCTCCTGTCCCGTAGAAAAACTCTTACCATGGATGCAACCTTGTTTCTATTGAGAAAAGGTTGGACTCTTTGTCCCGCCCCTCTAAGTGAATGGCCATGATTTACTACATGATCAATCATAGTTGCCCAAATTTCATCTGTAACTTGAGTCCTTCCAGCTACACGGCCACCTCGTACACGGACTCCTCTTCCTCATAATCTTCTTCCCCTGACCCATCTACCTCTTACTCTGACTCTCATCTGCCTTACGTAGACCATTCATGCTTGCAAAGAACAACATACAACATGACACCTTTTACGTAAAGCCTGCAGACTGACTGCAAATTGAAAAATTGTGTAAAGAAGTGTCAATCAGGTGCTTCAGTGATTTCATTCTGATCAAGAAGTTTCTAAGAGCTTGGAACATATGGTTTCTGTTTTGCTACCACAGCTAAAGCAATGGAGTTTGGACTGCATGAATGACATCTGTGTTAACTGTTTTGCAAAAGGGTGGGGAAAATGAGTCAAACCAATGAAAATGGGTTAACTCATTTGCAAGAAGTGTCTTTTGCTCTGCAGAGATGGTGATTCTGAAAACTGAGAGGTTGCCAGTTTCTTCAAACAGGTCAAAGCAACCAATAAAAACTGTAACCTGAGATTTTTTTTCAATCTAAAATCTCATTAAGAATTTTAAAAACAATAAGATTTTCCAGTAACTCTGAGAATGCATTTGGTACATAAGAAAAACAATGATCTGAAACAACATCTGATACAGTAGAAGTGGGACAATGATATTGTTTGTGACATACAGTATTTGTCCTTTGATTGTGGTGCGATCAGCCTGAAGAACAGCCTTTCCCATGGTGTTTGCTCTGGTTCAAAACTAACCCCAACTTCCAGGGAATGGTAAATTTTTCATGCTTACTGTGAGTCACAATTGGTGTTAGCCCTTGAGAATTGTTTTGAACGGGGTATAATTTACCTAAATGTTCATATCTGCGTGCAGATTCTCTTGGAAGTGCATATCCAGATCCAAACAGCTTTGCATAAAGCTGTTTGGATCTGGGCAAACAGCTTTATGCAAAGAGATTCTATCCTCTTGACAAAATAATTTTTAGGGGCTGTGTGAAACATGCAAACTGTGACCTGGTGCGATATGGTTCCACTTGTTTTTTTTTGGCACTCAAACAAGCATGGCTGGAAGAGGCAGTCATTGTTGTAATGTTAAACGTCAATAAACAAATCACAAATTAACAATAGAGTGCCCGCAAATAGATAATCCAAATAATAGAATATGAAACGTTTTTGAAAAACCCGAATGAGTCGAAATACAGCCAGAGCAGATGACTGCAATGGGCAAGTAGCGGATATAAACTCTATTGATAGGATCTTTTTCATTAGCATGACAAGCTGCAGTGAAAGATGATGTGAGCAGATGAGGCAAGATTGTGTAGACCAGCTGCTCACCACAGACAGCTCGGGTCTCGTTCTAATCTTTTAGTTCTCACAGAGACATATTTGATGTTAAAATGCTCTGCAATAAAGTGTTTGATTGGTACTCCAAGGCATACAAGACTCCCATACAACCTGAGCCAGAACTCATAATTTTCGGATGTCCTCGGGTGCAGGGGACTATACCCGCTACAATGTAGCAACCATTAGAACTGCTACTGATTGTTGCCAAGAGACTAATCCTGAGGGACTGGAGGTCATCTGTTCCCCCTTCATTTCACCTTTGGGTGACGGACATGATGTCCGTAATACAGATGGAAAGGTTTCGTAAAGGCTCTAAAGGCACTTTTTTATATTAATGGAATCCCTTCCTGGAACACTTTTCACAGACTAGATTAAGCTGAACTTTTCCATGGACTCTCTCCTCGGCCACCCCTTAATGGGTGTATATATTCTCATGTATGTGACTATGTACACATTGGTTATGTGTGTACACCATTTGTCGACTGGAATGTTTTATGTATGATCAGTGCATCTGGGCTTTATCTGTTTTGTCTGTGTGTTTATCTGTATGTTCTAAACCTTGAAAAATTTAAATAAAATTTATAAAAAAAAGAAGAAAGAAAATGCTCTGCAAAAGTTTTAAATCACCCGAAGCATTTGTGTGAACTTTGTTTATATAAAACTATACTTTTTTTTTTTTGCAATCTTTGGAAGCATTAGAAAAAAAAGAGATGGATATTCTTCCAGACTTTCTAAGTCTTGTAAATGTATTCTTTGGACTTGGGCTGCTTTGTGCATCGTCTATGCATCTCTATTACAGGATTGTGACAACACATTTTGCAGTGTGTTTAAAACTGAGAAAAGAAGAGGATCAAAGCAGCTTGCTTTTTACATCATACTGTATCTATGCATTTTAATAGAAAGCTGAGTGCAAGGTAAAGGGTTGCAAAAAATGTCCACAAACAATTGTTGTGATCTGCAGGTGTTGAACCTTAATTGTACAGCCAAAACTGGTTAGAATTGCAACAAGTAATTGTTTTATGGAGATTAAAGCATATGAACCGAAATTTGGGAAGATCAGACATAGCAGAGTGGTTATTGCCACAAATAAAATAAAAAAAATAATGGAAAATAATAATGGAAATGGAAAATATTGATAAATAATAATAAAACAGACCCAAAACAGATCTAAAATGACGAAAAAGTATATTATATTCTGTAACAAAAGAAAACAATGTCACAACAAGGTATTATCACTGATGAAGGCACACAACATATAAGTAAAACATAATAGACATTAAAGCATTTTAATGAATATTTGTTCTCTATATGTTTTTTACAACTTCATGAACAGCTCTGGGGATAAAAACAATCAATGCAGCTGACAGGAAGCATAGTTGCTTACTATTTTGGAAACACAGCCACCTTCAGATAAAACAAATAAACATTAAAAACATAACTTGCTGCTTTCAGACATTTAGATTTGCAACAATCAAACAAATTCAACCAAGCAGATAAAATCAAACTAAGCCGGCTGCTACTATTTAGGGAACACTTTTTACTTGGTTAGGGGGTCAACAAGTCTCCCAAACAGACCTAGCATTTTATGTTCTCTGTCCCTTCATCGTTCTCTTTTTGCCTCCTCTGTTTTCCAACACCCTTCGCTAACGGCCTCTTCTGCACTCTCATCACATTTTCTCTTCCTTTTCCCTCCAATTCCATCCTTTTTATTATTTCACTACAAGATAAATACATATATTAAACGTATATTTAAAGTGTATTGCTTTATACTTACCTAAAATAAGCTCTAAATTGGATAAGGTTAAAAGTAATTTCATCCATCTGTTATGAATTTGGATGGACCCAAAAGACAACCCGAAAACAGGTCAGTGACGCTTTGATGTTTTATTAAAAGGAAAGGTTTGCACGGCCCTTGCAGCGTGCGGCTCACGCTCATCGGCTGGCAGCTCCTGGAGGTGAGACGACAGGTTAGTGATCAGCGGAGCCAGACAGAACTGTGGACTTGAAGCTAGATCACTAAACCTGGTGTAGAGCGGGGTTGTCAGGGTTACTTCTGGTCCCTGAGAACGGCAGAGTCCGTGCAGGAATCCAGGGTCGTTTGTCCTAGTCCAGTCCGGGTCCGATAGCGGGAGGTCGATTGATAAGGCAGAGGTTTCCGAGGGCAAATCCAAAAGGAGGTTCCAGGTCCAGGTCCGGGTCAGAATCCAGAAACAGAGACAGTTTAGGGGACAGGCAATCTCAGGTACTCACGGGCTGATTTGGTCAGAACACGGGTGGGCAGTCCGAGATCCAGAGGCTGACAGGCAGAACTCAGGCGGGCAGGAAAATCCAAGAAGGGCAGAGCTGGCTCAAAAACAGGGCAAAAACAGGTTGGGCTTCAGACGGACAGACGGGTTATTCAGAAAGGGCTGGAAGTTCTCACCGAGATGGCTCGAGACGTTCTGGCACTGGAGGCTGAGAGGCACGGCACCTTTATACTGGTGAGGTGGAGCCGGAGCAGGTGACAGCAATTAACAGCCCCAGTGCCAGGAACGTTACACCATCATCATAAAGAAAAGAAAGTGAAACTTTTATATGTAAAAATAAATGCTTTATGCATTATAAAAAATGTAAATTGGTGATTAGATGTTTAAGGTGGCAGTAAGATTTTAAATGTAGAGTATAGGCCACTTCACCTGGTCACTGTCACCTGCCGCCACTAATCAAGCCTGACTCAGCCCACCTGTCAAACCAGCTACATAAACCCTCCTCAGCCTGCTCTTCTCCGCCGGAACCTTGTCGTTGCTCTGCCTGCAACCTTCGTCACGCTGCTTGTGAGCTCCGTCCGTCCGTCAGTCCTTCCTCCTTCGACTCCCTCATCGCTTCCTTCGCCTCATGCCTGTCCTGCTCTCCTTCTTTGTGCCTGCCGGCAGCTCTCCCTGCGCCTAAGAACGCTTGTTGCTGTGCTGCCAGTTCCTCCTCGATCCCAGCGCTCACTCACCTGCCCAGGAGGCTTCCTGGTTCCCAGCGCCTACTGGCTCCGCAGTGCAGCACCCACGGTCCACCTGCTCCAGCTGTCACCATCCACCTGCTCCTGTCCGGTGGAGCCCTGTGGTTCCTATCATCCACGATCCATCATTCCTTCAATAAAACTCTTAAACGAACCTCAGTGTGTGGCTTGATCCAGGTTCACTAAACGCAGTCCTTGACACTGGCTGAGTGGGTTTTTACACTGTGACGCGTCTCCTAGAAGCCTGATGAGCCCCACTTACATTTTCCAATTTATTTTCCGAAGTTATGATGATGCTTAATCAAAACCAATACACTTATGATCAACACTGAAAAATAAAGCAAAATGACATCCAAAATAATGACCTGGAATGACGATGATAAAAAACGGTGACTAAGGTTGACGGTGATTATAACGACGATCAGGGTGCTTATTGAAGTCAGCGGGGGAACTGACTTCCTGGGAGGGCATGCTGCTCCCCAGTTCTTCCTCCCCATCCCCGGATACCTCCCTCTGCCTCATCATACTGTCACACATGTAGGACCTTGGGCGGTGGGGGTATTGCTGGGCAGGATTTCCCAGCACTGCTGTCCGATGACATTTTTGGCCCCAAGTTTATTATACATCTTAGGCACTTTTATTTATAACATTCTAACAACACACATGTACGTAGGGCATTAATTGAAGGGGGGAGGGCATGGGGGAGGGGCCTGATTGTGTAGGCCTCACCCCTGGTGGCTTCTTCGCATTTAGACATTGAGGGTTCTGGGTAGGATAAATGGGGGCGAGGGGGGCCTGCGCCGGGCACCCCTTTTTTGGCTCTCCCAGTTTTAATCGCACAATATGGGGGAACAATATGCAACAACACGACATTTAAGCAGGCAGAGGCATCCCACCATCCTGCTCTCCTCCATTAGCGGTGCCTTGACCCGCTGGTGCGTTTGTGGTCCTCGGTGTCCGGGGCTGGATGATTGGGGAGGTGCCAGCTTACTCTTGGCGGGTGCTTTCTGGAGTCTGGCCCCCAAGGCTGTGTTGGGGCCCCCGCCCGTGGGAGGGGCACCCCAGAGCCTCGGGTCTCTGAGCCCGCGGCTGGATCCACTCCCACGTAGCTGGCTGAATGGTTGACACCGAAGCTAACCAGATAGAAGTGGGCATGCGCAGCCAATAAGCGGAGTTTAGCAAAAAATGAGCAAGCACACTGGCTTTACGTGAGTGCATCAGAATGATTGACATGTGGAACAACCTATAGATAAAGTGATACCACCGGAACTTGCGGGACAGACCAATCCCTGCCATTCGGACCAAACGGCAGGGATTGGTCAGAGTTTTTACAGGCCTGCAGCTTTCACAGAGATTAAATTTTTTTTACCTCCTTTTTCTGAATTCATAATGTATTTATTACTGTCAGGATGGAGGGACCTTTTCACCCACCGTAAAAAGTGTTTCTGAACAGGATTCCCCACTATATCTATAAGGTCAAGACACACCAGATCTGAATTTGTGGCAAAAATCATAGCAATAACATCTGGTTGAAGTAAATGTGTCTGGGCAGATTCGCTTGCTGTTCTATGCACCTATGTCTGCTTAGATCCAACCAAGGTTAAACCCCTGGTTTATCTTGGTTGGAACTATGCAGCAATTTGATGAGAAAGTCATGAGTCGGACATGAAGAGAAACACAGTGGTAAAGATTTGTGGAAAATGCAAAAATAAAATCTCTAAACTGGAAAAAAAAAACTGTATGCAATTTCTGGCCAGGTTTGTCTCCATATAAGTTTGTCTGGAAACACACAGCTCAAGAAATAATAAACAATACGTTTTAATGAACAATATACTTACCCATGGTAGGAGCTCAGAAGTACAGAACGCAGATTAAAATGTGAAACAATTAGTTTTCAGGCAGGGCGTCTGGAGCTGAGTTTAAATATGACCACGTAGCACTCACTTCTCATCTTTCTCAGGTAGAAGGTTAATGCATTAGCTGTCTTTTGGTTGACTAATTTTATGATGACTTCAAAGGAAAGCAAACAACTTCAAGACCACTGAGGGGTGGTTGTAGGATTAGAAGGACAACAGTCACCAGAGTGTTACAACCAACAGCCATCAACCCCCGATGTGAGTGGAAACTCCCCCACTCTAAAGCTGTACACAGGAAGGGGATGAGTAAAATCTATTTCCTGAAGAAGCTTGGATCTATCAGTGCATTTAACAAGATTTTGAAGAGTATTTCTTTTCAAATGGTTTGTGGTTTGTTTGGGGAGTAGCAACAGAGCCAACTAACACCTGAGCAGGCTCTAAAGTGAGCTGTAGGAAGGACAAATCTGAGGTGATGGTGAAGAACACCTTCTCCACAGCAGACTAGTCATACAGCAGCACACCATCTCACATCAATGACAACAGCTTCACTGTCATAGCAAATGGTGCTAAAAATATTTCCTGCAACAGCCTGTTATGATTCACAAAGTCCCTCAACCCTGTACATCTCAGGGTTTCCACTACATGTAATTGATCGTGGCGCACCGTTACAGCTAGATAAAAGTCGTCACACCTTCATTATTACAGAATGAGAAAAATTTACCACATTCACCTCCTCGTCACTTATTCTACAGGTATGCCATGTTTGTGATGAGCTTAACCAGCCTTGTTGGCCGGCGTCTCTGAGTCATGTAACAGAGGCTACTAGTACCTGTGGTCATAGTGCAATTGCGCACCACTGGCATATATGAGCGCAAAATGTCGATGTTTGAATGGTAGATGCTCACTGAAACTGTAGTCATTCTTCCAGAACTTTCTTGTTTAGCTATGTTTACATGCACAAAATTCCTTGATTGGCTTTAAATGTGTGAAATTCAAAGTGAAAGTAATCAGAATTCACCCTTTAAATGGGCAAAAATTCAATAATCCAAAATGGCATGCGTTTACTTCCACCAGGCTGTGTTGAGAATAGAGGCTTTCTGATATATGCAGAGTGGGGCTGAATGAAATGTATATAAAATTATTCCTATTGACCTTATTCTGATCACAATAATCTGGTTGCCACCTTTACATAACGTATTTTTATTCCGATCTTGTCATGTTTATATCTTCCATGGTGTCCCGGAAGTGACAAACACGGAGACAGTGTATGGTTTAAATGGTTGGTATTCCCAAGTTGGCCCCAAATATCTGATTTGGTTTCACCCACCTGTAACCCACACACGTTTGTTGGCTGGGTCTGAGCTGGGGCCCATTCAAGGCCCACCATAAACCCATCTGGGGAAACACACTTGGGGCGACCATGGAAACTGAGGACAAAATTAGTTCGGTGGCTGTTGGATTTCCCAAATGGGCCCCAAATATTAGCCCCGCTGTGCCCCATGCTGTGCGTTAACAAATCACTCCTTTTGAGTTAACAACACAAATATACAAACAGACATTTTCATTTGCTTGTGGTTAATGATTAGTGATTCCGATTGCAATCATAAATTAAGCTTGTTAACATTTACTGGTGGCTGATCTGACCTGGTTTCACAACTGGTTAAACACCCCTTTTTGTGGTAAATAAGGTTTGTAATTATTAGTTGATAAGCCCAATTCCTATTTACAGTCATTAAAGGCGGGTACCCGTTACCCCTCACATGGTGGTGGCAGCATCATGTGGTGGGGATGCTTTGCACCAGCAGGGTCAGGGAAACTGATCCAAGTTAAGGAAAAGATGGATGTGCTAAATACAGGGATGTTCTTGAGCAACACTTCTGTCAGTCTGGCTGTGAGTTGAGACTGGGACGGAGGTTCTCCCTCCAGCAGGACAATGACCTGAAGCGTACTGCTAAAGCCACCCTCGACTGGTTTAAGGGGAAACGTTTAAATCTGTTGATATGACCTTGTCAAGTTTGAGAACTTTAACCTAATTGAGACTCATTGGTTAAAGTTGAAGATCTCTGTTCATAAGTGAAAACCATCCAACATGAAGGAGCTGGAGCAGTTTTTCATTCAGAAATGGGCAAAGCTCATAGAGACTAATCCGATGCCACTTGCAGCTGGAATTGCCACAAAACATGGCTGTTCAAAGTACTGACTTTGAGAGGGGGCGAACAGTTGTGTATGCTGAAGTTTTCTGTTATATTGTTATATCGGCTGCTTGCTTCACAATAAAAAAAATAACACATCTTCAAAGTTGTAGGCATGTTCTGTAAATGAAATGGTGCAAACTCTCAAACGATTCACTTTAACTCCAGGTTGTGAAGCAACAAAACAAAACATTAAAAGGTGCCAGCGACACTGAGCATAAATCTAAACATGGAGGAAAACTGAAATATTGAAACCAAATACAAAATAACGATCATTCCTGTCCAACTTGGTTGAATCCCTTTGTGGTAAAGCAGGGTCATTTCGTGTCTCTGGTACAGGGGACCTAGGTTTGAATCCCACCTGTGCCAGGCCTGGGATCCAACATAAAAACAGACTTGCTAAGTCTTTGAGAAAAGTTGTACTGACTTACATTGGTGATCCCTGACTAAGGGAGGAGCTGCGAGGACTCATCATCCTATCTGATTTGGTTGTGCATGGCTACTTGATGGATTTTCTAGTTCATCTTTCTGAACCCAGATTCTGCTAACTGTTACGATATTTTTCGAGGATGAACTCAGACACAGCACGCACACACAGAGCTAGTTCTTAGGAGTGAGTTTTATTGAATGGTGTGGAAGATGGATGATGATGGGACCAGAGTCTGTCAACAGACGGAGGTGTAGGGTGCAGAGACTGACCGGGAGGAACTCTGGAGCCGAAGGTCAGCGACCAGGACAGAGCATCTGAGCTGAGGTCTTGGAGAGCAGACCTCTTGAGCCGTGGACTTGGGAGCAGAACCTCTGAGCCGAATACTGGAGAGCAGAACGTCTGAGCCGTGCACTGGAGAAACCAAAGCTGACGGAAAGTCTATAGGCTGACTGTAACTAAAACCAGGTGGAAAGGAGTCTTCAGGCTGACGGTAACAAAAACGGAGCTGACAAGAATTCTGGCAGAGAACTGAGCGGGAGTGAACGCTATGGACCGGCGATGGGAACAGAAAGAGGTGAGTCTTATAAAGCGGTGGAAACAGGTGGAAGCAGTTGCGGGTTAATTGCAGCCTGCCAGGTGAAACCGATCAGGCTGCGCAGGAACAAGAGAGAGGGAGAGAGGCTCAGCCTGCAGCCAATAAGCTGCATCCTGACACTAACTATGTAGCCCAAGCTTCCGGGGAAATAGTCTGATTAGGGGCTAATCAACCAATCAGACATGATATGAGAAACACTTGACAGTCAGTGAAGAAATGTTTTCCGTTATTTTATTTTCAGATACTTTATTTTAGAAAGTCTTGTCAAATCAACAATCCACAGCTAATTGTAAATAATTCTTGAATGTTAGATGATTTATATAATATTGAAGTGTTCTTTAATGTAGCAAAATTAGATCAATAATATATTCCTAGATACACCCATTTTTTTGTGTAATCTTAGAGGGAACTTTTCACATCTGCTGGAAGGTTTCATATAAACAGAGTGTACAATGAGCAAAGTCATATATTCCTCATAGTTTACAGATTCTTGGAATCCACAGATTGGAATGGAAAGTTATTTAGACTATTTAGACCAGATCTAAATGATCCAGTGAGAACATTTCTAAAAGAGATCTGAGCAAAAGCAGTCAGTTAGAAGGCCTAAACCTGAGTTGTCCGTGTACAAAACAACAAACTTATGACAGATTTAACTTCACATTCTTCTATTCAGTTGTATTGTGCTAAAAATTACATTACTTGGATGACTCAAAGTAATAAAGTGTTATTAATGCAATACAATACTAATGAATAATTTTCACAGATCAGGTGTTCCCAGCTAATAATGTCACTGTGGTACTCTGTAGTCTACATGCACAGTGGGGAATATAAGGGAAGTATTTGACCCCCTGCTGAGTTACATCTGTTACGATGTAGTGTGTTACCTAAATTGTTTTGGTGACTGTGGTTCAACTTGCTAAGCCAAGACCCTGCATGAAGCTCCAAACACAGGGTGACCATATTTTTACCATTTCCCAATAATTCCTCAAACAACCATCACTTCTAAATCACCAAGCTTCTAGCTGATGTGTTTGGAGCCAATTCCAGCCTTCTGTAGATCTTTTGTCTTGGCCTTATGTTCTGTGGTGGTTGAGAAGCTGAAATTTACTAGATTCATTTTGTGGACTAGAGTGCTTTACACAACAAAGTTATTGTCTTTTTAAATTATTTACTGATTGTGCGCAGCATTAGCCACACAACTAATCTGAGTTCTGGTTGTACTTTAAGAGATCGAACACTTAATTCACTCAGCTACATGCAAACCAACCTGAGCATTTCATGTAATACATTTTTGTCTGACAATATCATTATTAAATTGAAACTACCATAAAATGTAGAGAATGTGCAAAAGTGTCCAAAGTTTAATCCTGCCTTAATGTGTTTAACCAAACGGATTGGTGTTCATCATATTTCATATGCTGTATGTGCAGTGTAAACTGATTAGTTAGGATCTGGTATCATCTTAGAATTCTTGTTCTAAAAGGCCCATCTTTGGTGCTTGCTGTGGGGCCAGTAAGTGATAACGTAGCTGCTTCCAGAAGGAGGAGGAGGGTGGACCTCCCTTCCAGGTGACGCTATTTCCAGCCTTACTGAGAAGCTGCAAAGCCTCTGGAAAGGAGCCTGATGTCGAGGCTTCCATCTGCTCCGTGTTTATGAAAATCAAGCGCGTCTTCTTCTCCACAAGAGAAGCGTGGATGGCACTCAGCACCTCGCTTCCTAGCTCAGGATCCGGAAAGCTGGGAACCAGAATCACAGCCCGGCTCTCATCTATGCAGTCTAACACGGCCTCGGCTACAGCTGCAAAGAGCACAAGCGCAGGGTCAGTATTACATTGTTAGTATTTATGAGTCCAGGTTTTTTTTATGTAAACTTACCTTGACCAGGTAATACGTCTTGATCATAAAGACAGAGGCTGTAACCGAACTGATCTTCCAAAGTACTTGCCAGGTATTTCCTGTCTTCTTCACTCAGTCCTCCATCAGTGACACTTTTGTAACACAATAAAAACGCGTCGTAGATTTTCCCATCTAAACATAAAAAATAGTACCCTCTGTCAAACAAGCTACAGCCCATCAAAGTTCACTACTAATTTAGAGACTCATTCTCATACAAAATAAGCTGAACATCTGCAATGTTTCTTTCACTTTTTACAGTTAACAATTAGTTGTTGTTTCTTCTGTGCTTTTAGCCTTGTAACTTTCTTAAGCTTCTCCCTCTGTTGTAAAAGCTGTGTGGAAAATAGAACATTTGCACAAACCAAGGGAGGCAAATCACAAACCAGATTTTAAACCAGGTTGAGCCAAATACAAAGAATCTCTGCTGCTGTTGTTGGGTTGGACCGTTTTTTTACTTATCAAGATTTCTAGGCAAGGAAAAGTGATATGCAAGTGAAACCAAATTGTCTACATTTATTTCAGCCCGTGTTCCATCAGTGGAAACGCTAAGAAAGCATTCATGACATAAGGAAAAAAAATATGACTTCCTAAAAAAAGTGGTCTTAAGGGTAAGTTAAGCCATGTCAGGGAGTAAGTTAAGCCATCTGGTAGTAAATTGACTCATTAACTTATTCCGCTTTAAACATGGGCATTATTTTGAATGATCCTAAAGGAAACTTTAAACTATAGCAGGTCAAATAGAAAAATATTTTAATAAAAATGATGATATGATTGAACACTGTCAAGAGTATTATAACTCGTTTTCTGAAGAATTGACTAATCCATATTGCATCCCTCACAGTTGCAGGGAACTATAAATGGCCACTCTCTCTATGCAGTTTTTCCCAGCCTTTTAAGGTTGAGGAAACGTCCTTACCACTTCACTTTGAGGAAAATGTACCACCTCTTTCTTTAAAGTAAAAGTAGGATTCTTCTGAGAAATCTTGCTCTCAAGTCTTTGCTCTCAAGATTCTCAACCAAGCTCTTATGGATTTTTCTGCCTTGACTACAGTGGCTCCTCTCTCCATTTCCTCAGGGGGAATAAACCCCTAGTCTGTCTTTCTGCTGTATTTTCTTGCCATGGTTACATTTCCATAATGTGTTAAATATTAGGAAGAAAAAAAATATGTAAATCAATGTAATAGAACATTTAAATAATTATTTAGCATTTTAGACATATTGTTAATCATGCTTCAGTGGCTGAACTTACCTAAATTTATTTGGCTCAGTTTACTTCATAGCCACCACTTTGGAAAACGATGACCTTGCTTAGCAATTCAAACCTATCTTTAGCTAATTGTTTGATATGGTTTAATATGCAGGTAAATCATCAACATTTATAGTATACATTTTTAGACTTGGGTAAATTTGCTTTCATGTCAAAGTCAATATAGCAGGAATGTAAAAAGTTTACTTTGACAAGCAAAAACACATTTTTTGTAAAGAAAAGCTACTTACAAAATCCTCACATGCTTCTATTAGTCACAGTAACACCAACATGAAGGATGCTTGCGTAATTTATGATCAAATGACAACAAATATGTACCGTTGTCTAGACACAGGGGGTGGGTCAACTTACCCACTGGCTCATCTTACTCCACTCTCCCCTAAGTCAAAATGCACTAACTTCTATAAATCAATTGAGAGTACTCCAGGCTTCCTTTTTTTCTTTGAGACTTCGGGATTATTTTCTGGTGCAGCTGCATTTTGATATAAGGTTTGCAGGTCAAATAGACTCACCTGAGGTGTTTCTCTGGCAACCTTTCAAACCAATGCTGTCCCTCAGGAAAAGGGTTACATCCACTTTAAACTTCACAAGTATAAAAATGGTCACAGCCATCACCACCGTGATACACACTGCGCATACAGTTATGATAGAATAAGAGAGGCCAGCTGCAGGGAAACAATTAACAGCACGGAATCAGTACAGCAACACAAAACACATTTTTATACAGTAAAACTAGTAATTTGTGATGTGCAATAGAGAATATTAGCTCAATTTTCAAATTGCCATACCTGTTTTATTGAGGGTGATTGTGGCAAAACGTGTGAATTCATCACTTTCAAGTTTGCAGGTAAAATTAGTAGACAGATCCTCCTCCAACACTTCTCTGAAGACTAGAGACGCGTTCATCCAATGGGACATCTCTTCACTAATATTGCTGAAAAGCACAGGAAATACACAGCATCAATAAGCTATTATTGTGTGTGTGTGTGTGTGTGTGTGTTATTTTTTCTATAGTATCAATCCAACTGCATACAAAAATGTAAGTTCAGCACTTACCATGGGTTTGTAAAATTGTAGAAATACCGAAGGGTGTCATTTCTTTCTACAAATTCATTTTTTCTCAACCAGAAAAGTGAACTTCCACAGGAATCTATGACTGCTGTACAAGTAATCAATGCAGCTGTGCCTTGAAAAAAGTTAATGTAAGAATTAAACATAATAATAATAATAATAATAATAATAATAATAATAATAATAATAATACTGATGCAAAGAAATGTAGCATGTCTATTTGTGTCTCAATGCTGCATATAAAAAACTCACCAAGTTCTACTTCAATAACTTCACCATTCATTGGAGAATAGATTCCAAGGTTTGGCAGAGGCTCTCCTATGCAGAAAAACAAATGTTTCTCTTTAGGCCTTAACCAGAATTGAATTAATTTAACACATAAACTGATAAATGGCCTTTTTATTATACCTGTTTGGATATCAAGTACCACTATAAAGGAAGTATGGAAGTATTGCATGTTTGACCAGAATACAAGAAAGACCGTGTGCAGATGTAGACTCCACTTTCCTCTAAACCAACCCTTGGCAGGTAATGTTTCGATAACTTGATCACTTGATGTGACTTCTAGCACTTAAAGCTATAATTGGTAATCCTGTTCAGAAACAGTATTACCAACCTTGTTAGTTTCAGTTGCAGGCTGCGCATTCACACTTTTAATGTTTATGTATCCTGGTAGCTTAGCGGTTAGCTTCGGTGTTAGCCGTTCATTGTAGCTCCGCTGCTCTCACTAAATACTTTGAATATTGCTGAGAGTCGCAAGAAGCAAACTGCATACACGTTTATGAGAATAAGAGGAAGGACTCATTAGAAAGAAATAAGATGTTACGGATTATGAGATTAGCAGAGAAAGGCAGTTACCATGGAA